>NC_057809.1:160402040-160425793 GCF_018294505.1 Triticum aestivum
GAGTGCTGGATGGGTGATGGAGTTGCTTCTCGAAGATGGTGGGAGAGGCCTACTAGACAAACTGAGGGTGGAACTGCAATGTTATCAATAAGAGTGGGGATGTGTTTCTGTGTGTGCCTGTGCGTGATAGATCTGTCGGGACGCATCCATGGATGATGAAGGGGAACCATGTGTTTGGTAAGCAAACCTAACTAGATCGGTAGATCAATTGTTGTTTGTCGGAGGAAGGGAGAGACACAACTAATGAGGTAGATCGATTGATGTGTGGGTAAAAACGAGTTATAAGGACCTAGCTAGCTATATGTATAGCGAGAGATCGGTCGGTGTACGTCCATTTGTTAGAGGCAAATAAGGCCCAGCGAGACGGATAGACAAAGAGAATGGAGCTAGGAGGTGGTGCGAGAGGCCCAACTACTAGCTAGATAGGGGGAGGAGTGTGCGGTTGTGAGAGCGATGAAAAGAGGGGCGAGAGTTTACACGTGTGTCTGACCGTATGAGATACACGAGGCAAGGACACATAAAGGAGGAGATTGAAGGTGTGTTTGTATGTTGTAGGCAGGCATCGCTGGAGAGGTTTATCGATCGGTGTGTGTCGGAAAGGAGTTGTGGAGACTCTGGGAGAATGACCTAAAGAAAAAAATGAATGTGCCCGGTGGATAGAATGCCGAGGGAGGGGGAGGGCGAGGAGGGCGTGTGCATGCATGAGAGAAAGTTAGTGGTAGCTACAAAGGTTAGAGGATTGTGTGGGTGTAAGAGACTAACAAAGATCATAATTTGATATGAAAGCGGATTCATATATTTGAATAGGAGATCATAGTGTTTTAAACATTGCATGCATGAATATAGCGGTGATATACGTGTTGTGCACATGTTATACCATAATGTGATAATGCATGGCGTTTGCAACTCACAGCTAAATGCCGAACAATCTAAACCATACTATACATCAAACAATCTCACATTTTATTTGAATTTGTGATAATGTGTGGCGTTTACAGCTTACAACTAAATATCGAACAATCTAAACAATACTATATATCAAACATTCTCACATTTTATTTGAATTTGTGGTAATGTGTGGTGTTTGCAACTCACATCTAAATACTTGTAGGTGTAGGGAGTGGGGCACCATACATAATGTGATAAACACATTATACATATGAGACATGGTTTAGATTATGAAGATCTAGCTAGAGCTATAAATGTAATGTGATTTGAAATCAAAATAAAGTGGATTTTGAAAAATCTAGTTCGAGTTCATATAGTACACATAGTTCATATGTAACTCGAGACTAATCATGTAGTGTGCTGTGAAGATAATACACAAACGATGGTTTAACTTGACAATAATGATGATTGTAGATCTTATTAAAACAAAGAAACGAATTCAAATGCTTTGACTTCACAACAATCATTAATGTAGATCTTATTCAAATAGAGAAACAAATTCAAATTAGTTCATATTGAAGCGGTAGTATATACGTTTGGAATGCACTAAAACGTTCATTTGAGTAGTAGGTTGCATGCATTATACACGTAGCGAAATATTTTAATTGAACATAACATGAATTCAAAGTTTTGAATGACATTTGTAGGGCGCATTGATTTGGTACAATACACGTTAGGCTTGTCAGGAAATTTCAACCCGTGCCTTGTTAGCCTGAAATATTTAAGATATATCTTTGTCTCGTTGTGCTCCCACAACTCCCTCCATCTCAACCCACGCCTTGCTATTCCAAAATTACAACGCACGTGAAAACTCCCACCTCCTGTGAAATCCCGACACGCGAAATGCCCGTGGTACCCCTGAACCGAAAGAACCGCCTCAAATCGGTGGGGGTACTTTCGTAACTTACCCCACATTTCGGACAAGCATGTCTCTAAGCCATGGTTCCCCACTGCCATCCCATCCGCCCACCCATTCATACACCAAGGCCGCGAAAACCCGCAACGAAACCCCACACCCTACTCCGCCCGCCACCCAGCCGGAGCCTCTTCCCCAATGACGTCGTCCACAGCAACACCTCGATGTCCCTCATCCACCATACCGGATGCGGATCCGTCGTCGATCTCATCGTCCCGCCGGTTCAGCCACCCCATCCTCCACCTCCAAGGAGCTGCCCCGATGTTCCCCTTGTCTTTCGCGCCACCTCCATTCCCACACCGCCGTCTTCACCTGCACCACCGGAAGAGCATCATCATCACCGTTTCCTCAGATGAAGCTGCGGCCTAATCGGCGCCACCAAAGAGGTTGTACACTAATCGCTGCATTTTCTTCTTGATTCGATCTCACGGTGCTGCCGGCGCTCGGTCCCGAGCCAACACGGCGCGGCTCCATCCACGGCGGCATCGCCAGCCACTTCCTCCACGGTGTTGCTCCCTCGGCGGCGACGTCCACATCAGTAGGACCTGCTGCTGCTTTAGCTCTCGCTCACGCTGCTGCTCTGCTCTTGCTCTCGGTCCCCTGCCTGGTCTGCTCTTGCTATTGCTCTTGCTCGTGCTGCTGCTCTCGCTCTTGCTCTTGCTTGCGATGCTGCTCCTATTTAGCTACACTTCACTCCGATGCCGCCGGGGTGAAGGAAGAACCAGCCGCAGCAGGGAGGGGGGCTCGCTGGAGAGGTACCCCACTATCTATCTTAGGGATCAAGATGGGGGCGGTGGTCGCCGGCGGTGGCGGGGCGTTGGCTGGGAGGTGGCGTGGGGATCTCCAGAGAAAAATCTCGGCACGGGGGTGGGGCCTAGAGGGATGACCGGGGCGGCGGCGGACCGACGGTGGGGAGTGTTTTCAGGGTGGGCGGGGCGGCGCACCGCCGGCCGCGGGCGGCGGGGGGCTGCTGTTTGGCCGGCTCAGGGGGGGGGTGGAGGTTGAAGATGAACCACAGGCCCTTGATTTCGTATCCAACGGCTGCAAAATCGACTGACCAAAGATGAAAAAGTCAGTCGACCAACGTGTAGTCTCACCTTGCTAGTGCGTCCAGTTTCGACAGCAAAATTCAGTTTCGACAACAAAATTCAGTTTCGACAGTTAAGTTCACTTTTGACAGTTAAGTTCAGTTTCGATAGTTAAATTCAGTTTCGACAGTTAAGTTCAGAGATGAGCGGCTGATGTATTTTACATCTAGCACTTTGTGTTTATGTATTTTACGTCATGTATTGGAGATGCTATTAGAATTCCACCCAGGTTAACGTTATTCGTTGTCTCTCTTGTCCCGCTTCAGCCTCGGCGTCGTGCAACTCACCGGAGCTGCTCCAACGACGAAACCCTCCATCACAGCGGATCAGTACCTCGGGCTCCATCTCCAGACGCCTAAGATCTTCTTCCCCTCCTCCGACAGCCAAGTCAGCCGGAGCATCCTCACCGGCCAACCCAATCACGCTGAGATCGACATGGCTTCGCCAAAGAGGTTGTACACTTGTTGCATCTCTTTTTTACTCTACATGTTATATATATTGTCCATTGAGCACACGAATTTGTTCCTTTAGTGTCTCCTTGAAAGAAAAAATGTAGGAATTTTAATTTTCACTTGTCCTCCTTTTCAAATTCCTATTCATGAAGCACAAGACTAAGAGATAGTAGCATAATAGCATTATAACCGTACATTTTCTTGTGGTTTGACTTAATCTCACCATGCTTCTTTGCATCCCGTGATCTTCCAATTGTTGTGAATCAAACACCCAGATTGGCAGAAATCCTGTGTTTTTAAATTATCTGTTTTGCATGTGCATTCCTATCCCATTCCTGTCTATTTCCTATCCCTGCATTGTTGGAATCCTCCAATTCAAACGAGCCCTTACAGAATTACTTCTCTTACAGATAGTTGCCAAAGAAAACCCTGCGTGGTTTGTCCCGCTCCTGCTGCGCCGTCGTCCACCCCAGCTCAGCTGCTCCAACGACAGAAGGGTCCAGCACAGCAGGGATCCGGCCTCCAGACTGTCTTTCGCCGCCTCAGATCTTCTTCCCCGCCGCTGGCAGCCATGAAAACTGCACTACCATCATCAACCGAGCAGATGACCTCGAGGACTACACGGGCCCGCAAGAGAGGTCGCACTCTTTCGTGTTTGCTTAAGTTATGCATCGCTTAATATTACATGCTACTTTATCGTCCTGTTCACCGATTAGACTCCGATTCAGCTCCAAACTAATGGTCAAACTTGAGTTTTTAAATGGTTGTGGGGTACATATCGGGGCCGCTATCAATAGTATCTATCTACTATCTGGTTAATCTCTGGTGTCTACTATGAGTTTCATGTTGGGTGGGAAACAAACAGTAAAGAAGCCATTATCTGTATTTTTTAACTGAAGCCATTATCTGCCTGCTATTATTGGTTTTGGGTCTATCCACAGGTTGCTACCATCACTCTGGATTTCTGCATGTACTCCTTTCATAATCTCACTATGTTTTATTCCTATGCATGACAGTTATTGTAAACAATGGAACTGAACATGTAGAGAAAAAGAGACGAGCCTTGCGTGGCAATAAAATTTCATGTAGATGTCACTCCATGGTAGGCGCAAAGGCAACCCCCCCCTCCACGCATTTCGGATTGTAATCGAGAGGAAGATATCTGTTCTGAGGGGGATTCAGAAGGAGAAGACAACTCCTATTTACCCCCTGAGGTCTTCGCTCTAACTTGGCATGCTGATGTTGGTTATATCATGCATATGGTGTCTTGCATTGCTTACTTTATACATCAAATATGTCATCTGCTTAGTTTAGACATCCTTTGTGCGAATGCCATCTGTTTAGTTTATTCATCGTTTATGTGAATTATGCAACACCATCTTGTTTAGCCAGGCATCATATATGTTAATTTTGCAATGCCATCCTGCTTAGCCAGTCATCTTATATGTAAATTATATCAGGCCATCCTTTTTTTGTTACATATTACATTTGTCAACAATGTTATTACATTCAACTGCTCTTCGTGTGCATCAGCCATTTGACACGGTGATGGCAAATTCTGGAGTGAAAACAAGTTCTTCAGAGCAGACTATGCAATCTGATGAAGCGCATATCTCGCTGGTTACGGATAGCTCCTGAGAGGAGGATTCATAGACAAATGACCAGTCCTATTCCCCCCCGAGGTGTATGCTCTAACTTGGCAGGGTTATGTTGCTCATATCGTGCGTATGGTGTCTCGCATTGCTATGTCATTTGATTAGTTTAGACATGCTTTGTGTGAATGCCACCTGTTCAGTGTCTAATTACCATATATGTGAATTATGCATTGCCATCTTGTTGCAAGACATTATATATGTGAATTATGCAATGCCATGCTATTTAGCCAATCATCATGTATGTGAATTATATCATGCTATCATTTTTTTGTATTATGTGTTCCATTTGTCGACAACGTTTGTATATTCAACTACTCTTCGTGTGCATCAGCCATTTGAAGCGGTGATGGAAGTATCTGGAGTGAAAACAAGGTATTCATAGCAGACAATGCTACCTGCTGAAGCAGACATCTTGCTGGTTACATAGAGCTCCTCGGAGGAGGATTCAGAGACTGATGACCAGTCCTATTTTCCCCCTGAGGTCTATGCTCAAACTTGGCAGGGTTATATTACCCATGTCATGCATGTTGTCTTGCATTGCTTAGTTTTTACATCATATATGGCTTTCCATCTGCTTACTTGCTTACTATATAAATCATATATTTGAATTATATCATGCCATCATGTTTACATAGTACATACACATCATCTATCTGAATTATGGCATGGCAACCCATTTAATAAAGACATCATATAGTTATATCATCTCATCCTGTTTAGTGTTTACAATCATCATATTTTGAATAATGGCATTCTATTCATGAATGTATGTGAATTATGGCATGCCAACCTATTTAATAAACACATTATATAGTTATGTCATGTCATCCTGTTTACATAGTCTCATATTTTGAACTATGTCTTTCCATCTTTTTTAGTTAGCCATCATAATGTGAAATTGTGTCATGCTATCCTGTTTAGTTAGACATCATATATGTGAAATTGTGTCATGCTATCCTGTTTGGTTAGACAACATAAATATGAATTATTTCATGCCCTATTTTATTCCCCACTATGCATTGCACCTGTCTATCATACAATGTCTATACTTTCAATTACTTTTCTTGTTTATCAGCCATTTGAATTGGAGAGCGTGATGGCAGTATCTAAGGGAGTAACAACACGGTCTTCAGAGAAGATAGTGCTAAAAGTTGATGCAGATAGAACCACGGTTGTACTTGCCCAAGGACCAGATCCACCACACATAACCCAGACTCTCGCAGATTGTACCCCTACCCAGTTGGACAGAGAACCAGCTACACCCCTTCTAACCCCAACCCCGACAGATAGTAACCCAGTTCTAGTTGACACAACACCGTCTCCACCACAGAGCACCCAAACACGAGCAGTTAGTAAGGGAACTGCAGTGCCCAAAGCACGAGGACCACCACTCCGAATCCCAACTCAACGCTTAAAGGAGAAGAAGATTTGTTCTCAGGTCAGGTTCTGTAGCTATGGTTCATACTCCTTTGCTCTTGCATGACTGTATTTACTCATACCAAGTATTTTCAAATTTGAAGGATGGAATTGAAACTCCAATGGCACAACAGGTATGTTTTAAACCTATTTCTTTAACTGGTTTGCTGTTGTAACCTGCTCTATGTTGATTTCAGTTTCAATTGGATAAACAGTTATGTTCTCATGTCATGCACATTACAAGTGTTGTTATTGCTCTATAGTTACCCACACTTATATTCTGTCTATTCTGCTTTGTCTTGAACAAATATTATTTGAACTGTGTCTCTATCTTGATTTGGCAACAAAAACTAGAATGATATAGACCATAAAGTGACCATGGTACATAGATATATGTTTGTTTCATGCTGTTATCCCGTCCACTTTACTACTGAACTCATTTACCAAAATGAGTTTCATATACAACATGGTAAAGTGATGTGTCTGCTTGTTTCTCTTTTAGAATGCGGACAAAATATTGGAGAACAGTACCGCGTTATCCAATGGTAAAGGAAGTAATGCGGATAAGGTTCAAGATAGTGAGACATCCCTGTTGGTCTCCAAAAAAGCTGATAAAACTATCTTGACGACAGTGAGGGAACCCAAAAGTCTTGTCTTGATGTAGTGTTCGAGTTACTGGCCACTACTGCTGGCACAAGCTCTTCGAACTCGCTGCCTGAATCAGTTCGTCTTCTTGATTCTAAACTTCAAGTTGAAAGACATCGATCAGATGTGCTGTGACAGGAAGCTGAAGGACTGAGGAAGTCCCTGCAGAATTCAGATGCATATTTTCTGGTGCAACAGCAAGCGTTGGAGGATTTAAGCGCCAAACAAGAGAAAGTTAATAAGCTTGCTAAGCATCTTGCCAGCATTATGGGTACCCAGGATATTGTTTCTTGAGATCTTCTAAAGTGATTTCAGTTCTGGATTTGTTTTGCTATGGCGTTTATTTGCGCCGGTCGCCAACTTTGACAACCAGTGTATATGATATGCTGCTTTGTTCCCTATATTTGCACTGGTGGCGAACTTTGATGCCCAGTGGATGTAATATGTGTAATAGCCGTGATAGCCTAGTGTTAGTTGCTTGCTTATTTATTTCCTTGTTGTCTTGTTTATTTGTTTGCTTGTAGTCATTGCAGTTCTTTTTCCACGGTTAGCTAGTGGCTGCAATAACCTATTTTTTAAAACTAGGCCACAATAACCATGGGCTAATATTTACTGTAGTGACACTGGGCCTCCTATTGGCCGTAGAAATAGTGGGCCTTCTACGGGCCGTAGAAACAATGGGCCTTCTACGGGCTGTAGAAACAATGGGCCTTCTGCGGGCCGTATTATCAATGGGCCTTATACGAGCCGTATAATCGATTGGCCAAACATGGGCCAAACAGACCGCATTATGGCCGTAAACGGGCTAGAGTTGGAATCGTCCGTTCATGGGCCGACCATAACGGGCCATCGTTAATAGGCCGTATTTGATGACGCTATGAAATCGGCCCAACCTATTAACGGACCACAAACGGGCCGACTATAACCACGGGCTGAATTTGGCCCATAAGCAAAAAATGACAGTAACGGGCCGTAAGTAAACGAATGCTGGAAATGAGCCCAAGAATAAATGGGCTCTGAGAAGGCCAAAAGATAACATGGGTTGGAAACAGCCCAACGGAATAACGTGCCGTTAATGGGTATAAAGTGATACACTGTTCATTACGGGCCAGTTTCACCATGGGCCGTTAATGGGTGTAAAGTGATACACTGTTCATTACGGGCCAGTTTCACCACAGGCCATTAGTAGGCCAAGAGTTACATAGGGCCTCATATGGGCCGAAAGACGTCATGGGCCATACATGGGCCAGAAGTGAAAACAGGCTGGAATCATATTGGATGGCCCAGATGACGCTACTGGGCCTAATTTGGATAGGGCATAACGGGCCTTGGGCTAGCGGGCTGTAAATGGGCTATATTTGAACATGCCGTTAACAGGCTTTCCATGGGCCGGCCCGCCAGCTTTTGACCAAGTCAAACGGGCCGGCCTTTTCACAGGAATGGGCCTCTGCTGGGCCGTGCCACGTGTCGACGTATCATAGGCGCCTTCCGTCCAATGAGTGGTTGCCATCTGTCCCAATGATGTGCCGACACGTGTTTCCTCCAGCCAATGATTATTTTACACGTGGAAAATTCCCATTGGTTGGGGCTGTTAACAGGTGATCGGTTCCAAAACCCGACCCGATAGCTTAACAACGTTCCGTTACAGTGGATGCCATGTGTCGGTCACCCTTGACGAAAGCACTTCTGCGACGCACGATTTATCGTCATGGAAGTGGACACTTTCGTGATGATAATTTTGTTAATTTCGTGGAACACTTCTACGACAGCATAAGTATGACTATCTTGATTCTGTCATAAATTTGTCATGGATGTACATGCATGACAGAAAACGCGACCTACTGTGACAAACACGTATCATCACGAAAGTGTATTTTTTTGTAGTGTAATGATTACATGCCGTGAAGTAGGATTAGGAATTTATGGCTATTTATTTATACATATCCAAAGATTATGGTTCGATTTTTAAGCACAGTCGTCTATGTACAGACCAATCTTGAAGAAAATAATGGCACAAACATATGTAGGTCATTCAAAATCAATTGTCAAGGCCTGGCTAGGAATAATTAGCACGAACACTAACCCTAGTCGGATTACTAGTAGAAATCATTTGCATAGATGAAATAACTAATCACTTATCACTTGTACCGTTCAAACAATCAATACACTACACGGATCTAATGAAACTTACTCAGATTTCATGGATTGGGAGAACATAACCATAAGATTTCTATTCCAAAAAGGGGGAGGCAGGAGTGACTAGAGAAACCCTATGATATATTTGACACATAAATGGGTATAGATGACTAACCAGCTGTCCGTCGTCATCGGAGTCGTCGCCGGAGTGGTTGTCGGAGTTGGAGTCGGAGTCGTCGCTGGGGTCGTCACCAGAGTCGGTGTGGAACTCCGCCTCCGGCTGTGGAAGCTCGACGCCGTCGACGACGTCAGGGTGCAGCGATAACTCACCGGCGGTGACGACAACCTCTGTCTCCATCTCCACGCCGTGCTCCGGTGCTTTAGCAGCCCCGGCGTCGCCACTCCTCCAATGGGCGCTTCGGCGGCATCCTCATATACTGATGGCTTTGAGGACTGAGAGCGGCGTCGAGGGTGCAATCGGAGAGAGATGATTGTGTGTGTGTGGTGAGGATGGGGGTGCGGCCGCTCGGGCGCACCATTAATATGGAGTAGTGGGGTTGTGGGAGAGAGGTGGGCGGCGGTCAAACCGATGGCTCGCCTCCCCGGTGAGCCTGCGCACCGAACTGCTGACATGGCTACCAAAGTTTCACACAACTACTCGCACACCTCCTGATGACACTACACACCGAGCATGCCTCCGTCAATTCACACACCTACACGCACGCCTCCCCGTCTGCCTGCATGGCGGACTGCTCGCATGCGTCCCGTCAACTCACGAGTGCTCGCATGGCACATGGGTCGCGCGGCGGCATGTATATTGTTTTTCTATTTGGATGATTAATGTTGTCGCTTTATTTCTTAACCGAAGCATGGTATGTATCCATTGTTGGTCTAACGCTCACGGTTTGAATAAATAATCCGTTTGGGATATTGGTTCCCAATTATTAATAATCTCCCGTTTTTAATTAGATAAAGATTACATCAAAACTGGTCTCAAATTTGACAAAAAAAGTACAACGCCACTTTGTATTGGTGTCCATATTACAACACGGTAAGTTTCATGAACTTTAAAATAAGTTTTGGATGTACTAGAATTTAAAAATCAAGTTTCTCAATGTTTGAAATTTGTTGCATGGGGAGTAAACATGCACCCAGTGAGACACATATGTTTTTGCAATCCATTTAGGTGCACTGTCACATGTGCATGTAGCTCAAATTTGAATTTTGCACATTATACCTGTAGAAAATCAATCAATTAATGTACTAAAACGTCTTAATGATCTCTGTGATTTTTTCGAAATTAAAATGTCCCTACTTTGGTAACATTTGTTCACCGCGGGATAATTAATTTAACATGCATCGTAGTTGTGGTGGATTCGAAGTGTGTGTGTGTGTGGGTGTGTGCATTGGGGGGTGGCGGGTGGCTCGCAGTACACTATGAGTTGTGAGCCACCGTGTGGGTTGGCCGTTTTGTTAGGCAGGTCGGTGCCACATCAGACTCGTGAAATCGTTATTTAAACATTACACAACCCTTTCATACATACATGTTTTGGCCACATGTAGTCGATGGTTTTCCTACACGACACTCGATACTCGCGTGTGACGCTTTCTATGGGCCCGCGAGGTCATTGTCCATCAATTTGACGAATAGCCGATAGTGAGGTTAATTTGACCAGCAAGGTAGAATCTTTTTTGTTTGTGTTATGGTGGTATACAATACGCATCGAAGAGGTGGGAGGGGACTAGCATATATACTATACGTACGCGCCCGTGAACAAGCACACCTCACTCACACTACAAAAAAAAGACACATCCGTGACATTTTGGGCCGAACGAAATTTTTTCTGTCATACTTATGACACTTCTATGATTATAATTGTGACAAAACCCGGTATCATCATAGATGTGGTGGGGTCCTACTTCTATGACAGAAAATGGGCTTTTCGTCCTGGGCGGGCCAGAGACGCAGCTGCATGCCATTCTTTGGGCCGTCCATGACGGAAAAAACCGTGGTAGAAGCGAGAGCGAGGAAAATATTGGGGAGTTCCCGGTTACGGTGGGTGGTCAGGGGCTGAGCGATGCGCGTTTCTCTCATACGTACGCGCGTGTGTGCGAGGCGTTGGGATCTAACTGAACCCAAGCGAGGTGTTGGGCTCTAACTGTACCAAAGCGATTGCACTGCAGGCTACGCGTTACTGAACCCGAGCGATCGATCGATCCCTTGCTGTTAAATTTAACCCAAGTGATTCCTTCGCTACTGCTGCTAACTGAAGCCGATCGAACACTTCTGCCTCCTTCCCTTGATGAACAGTGAGCGTTGTTGAGGGGGTTTGGATGAACAGTTCCCGGTGGGGGGTTGGATGAACAGGACCCCGTGGTAGTAGAGGTCGTTGCCGCTGGATGAACAGTACCCCCGATCGATTGAGCCGGTGGATGAATAGGACCCCATGGAGGGCTGGATGAACAGGACCCCATGGAGGGCCAGATGAACAGTAGCCGGTGGAGGACTGGATGAACAGTAGCCCGTGGAGGGGTGGTTGAACAGGACCCCATGGAGAGGGCTGGTTGAACAGTAGCCGGTGGAGGAGCGCGCGGTGGAGGCTGGATGAACAGGAGCCTGTGGATGAATAGTCACAGGTGGAGGCTGGAGGAGGTCGACGGTGGATGAATAGGAGCCCGTGGAGGCAGTCGACGGTGGAGATGAACAGTATCTCGTGGAGTCCCGTTTTGCGGTACGCCACCCCCCAATGAATAGGACCCCCGTTTCGATCGCAGCGCTCCAGCACAAGTCCGTTTCCTCCGTTTTGCGGTACGCCATACCCCTCCCAATCAAAAGGACCCCGTTTCGACCATATGAGGTCCATTTCCTCCATTTTGTGGTATGCCAGACCCCTCCCGATGAACAGGATCCCATTTCGGCCGTGGCCGGTCGAACACAAGGCCGTTTCCTCCATTCTGCGGTACGTCGGGCCACGTTTTCATCGCCTGTTCCGTCCAAGCCAGTTGGCTCCCGATGAACACGATGTATTCCGACCCAGTCGGTTGCCTCCCGATGAACAAGACGATGTTTCTCCGTTCCGACCCAGGCGGTTCGCTGCCCGATGAACAGGACACCGTTGCTGCCGTTCGTTGCCTCTCCATGTACACAAGCCCTGGCCGGCCATATATATATGCGAGTAGGCGTTCGAGACCCCACCCGTATGTACGTACGTGGTCGTATTTACTTTCTTGCAACCTGGCCGTTGTACGTACGTGTACATGCTACGTGTTCGTTTATGTCAATTGTGGGCGGGAGGAGGCCACACAAGAGCTGGCCACACCAAATCCGGCAGGAAATAGGGTCCAAAGTAGTCAAATGATTGAGAAAGAACATTTATTGTCAATCTAACCCTGCCATCCATACACCTCTTTGGTTTAGAGTTAGTTCAAGGTTAGAATCTAACTCTAACCTCTAACTGAGTTAGACTTCTCCTCGTCTCGGTTCATCGCCATCATACTTTCCCCATTTCTGTGTTTCCAGTATCCTGCGAATCAAAGAGGCCCTTAGACTGGTTTAGGTCCGCTAGTTTTTTTATAAACGTTTTATGTCCAAAATTTAATGAACGTGCTCCGGTTTCTACGAAAATAATCCGGTTTCATGTAGTAATTCATTCATTTATTTATTCTTCTACGGGGGGACCGTTTGAGCCTTTTGGCTCACGTATATGATAGTGTCGCTAGCATCCATATGACAGAGAACCCGGGCCGACATGGCTAGTCGTGAACCCAAAGCGGCACTAACCCATGGAGACAGGCATACGTGAATCATCTTCGAGCATGTCGGTCAGCAGCGTGTGAATCCGGGCTGTAGCACTGGGCTAACAGGACTCCGGTAACCCAGGCTGTAGCAGGCTAGGAAGGACTCCGGATGTCACCGCGTGACATTTCCCCGAAGGGACAGACACAAGAACGAAGTGAAACACATGCCGGCCAGTCAACCGTCCTGAGCAGTAGTGCTGGGCTAGCAGGACTCCGGTGAACCGGGCTGTAGCGGACTACTATGGCTCATGGAAGCACAAGACTACATTTCCCCATAAGAGAGGCTACCAAGGATAAACAAGTAGGTTGTCGGATCCCACACATACCAAGCATTTCAATCATACACGCAATATGCTCAATATGTGCAACACAACATGGCATCACAACAAGACTCTACGACTCAGAGTATTTATTCATTAGGCTCCGAGGAGCGAGATATTACAAACATGGGTCTCATGACCCAACAATCATAGCATACAATCAAAGCACATACGGAAGCTTAACATGTCTGAGTACAGACATCTATAAATGAAAAAGGCCGAGAAGCCTGACTATCTACCAGATCCTGCTGAGGGCACAAGATCGTAGCTGAGGTATCAAGCTAAACGTCGGAGTCCACGCGGAACTACTAGCGAGACTGACGTCTCTCTGCAAAACATAAATTAAGAAAATGTGAGTACAAATGTACCCAGCAAGACTTACATCAGAACTATCTACATATGCATCGGTATCAACAAAGGGGTGGTGGAGTTTAACTGTAGCAAGCCAGCTTTGACTCGGTGGTTATCCTGAACTACGACTGTAAGTAACTCTTTTGAGGTGGCGCACACGAGTCCACATAGTCACCATATCAATACACCACTATGGATCCACTCCCGTCTCCCTACGAGAACACCATCCATAGCACTCACGCTTATCTTGCGCATTTTAGAGTATCCACTTTCACTTGTCTATGAACTATGCAAGGGGTCCAAGTTTCCATATCCGAGGAATCCGGCTATTCGAATAGATAATGATAACCCTGCAGGGGTGTACTTCTTCACACATGCTCTCGCCACTTATCGCCCTGTACACGTCATGTACCTCGGCAACCTTCAAGCGGAAGCCGGGCGAGGGAGTCGGCCACGACCTGACTAACCAACAAGTCTCTAGTCCAGGTTTATCGCCTATTCGGGTTCCATCCGCAAGGAGATCCGGCCGGGGTGTCGCTCACGACCCCAAACGATGTGTGCAGGGTTCCCAAGCCCACCATCCGGGTGCCACTTGGTACACCGTGCCACTGTGCCTAGTCTGTCCCAAGCCCACCTATACTGGGTGCCACTTGGTAGACTACTAACACTACCTACAAACACCAGAAACTAGTTGCAACTCCTGGACGGAGATCGAGTTGATTAATAAGCCGAGAGGGGCCTAGTTACCGGAACCCAATGTGTGGTAGTAACTGTTCATGGATCACAAACACAGAACTCAGTTCCTGAGAACGACTGCAATGAGACAACCCACCATGTACTCCTACATGGCCTCTCACCTCTACCTTTACCAAAATGTGTTCACACACTTAGCTCACACACGGTAGGACATGTTCATCACCATTCCAATTCATTCCCAATGAATCAGACCTGACTCAACTCTAAGCAATAGCAGGCATGACAAACAATCATGAATGAGTAGGCACACCAGGGCTCAAACAACTCCTACTCATGCTAGTGGGTTTCATCTATTTACTGTGGCAATGACAGGTCATGCAAAGGAAAGGGGTTCAACTACCGCAACATGTAACAGTTGAATCGTTGTTGTCCTAATGCAGTAAAAGAGAGTAGGAGCGAGAGAACGGGACTGTATCGGAATGAACAAGTGGGTTTTGCTTGCCTGGCACTTCTGAAGATAATATAGTTCTTCATCGGTGTCATCGAACTCATCGCTGGATCAACGTCTACTGAGGGAGAACAAACACCGGCAACTGAGAAAGAACACAATCAACACATGACGATATGCAACAATATGATGCATGCTATGACATGGCAATATGAATGTGTTTTGGGCTAATGCGAGTTAGAATATATTGAAATGAGTCCATTTGAACCAAAGATTCAAATGCAAACCCATTTTATGAAGTCATATTAGTGCATTAACTTGTTTCACCTAAACAGCAAGGTTAAGGTGTTCTAACATGCATGAAACTAGTACAGATGGAAAGATTGGATTTTTCTGATCATTTTTCATATATAATTTATTTCATTAAGAGCTATGGTTGAATTTCTATGATTTTTAGAAGTTTAGGTTATTTTCTGAAATCCATAAATCGTTTCTCATTTATTTTAAATTCCAGAAAACCTTTACTGCGTCAGCACTAGGTCTCGGTGACATCAGCATTGACCAAAGTCAAATCTGACTGGTGGGCCCTACCTGTCATTGACCCAGGGTGTTGACAGGGGTTATTTAACTTTAATAGGTCACTAACAGTGCGGGTCCCACATGTCCTACACACGAGGTTGATTAACTGGGTGATTAGCACCTAATATAACCCTGCCACATCAGCGTCGCTGGATTAGGCGCCGACAACCTCATAGTGTGGCGGCGGCTCGCCGGGGTGGCGCTAGGGGCAGCGGCTGGGCGCGCTGAGGAGGAGAGCGAGGGAGAGAGACAGAGAAGTAGGTGGGGACGGGGGAAGAGTAGGAGGGGAACTAGGGGGAGTGTGTGGCGCTCACAGGCGCGTCGGGGAGCGACGGGAAGCAGGGGGTGGCGCGGCGCATGGCCAGCGCGCAGCGAGCATGCGCCCTCGTGCCTTCTGGCACAAGGTTGAAGACGACTGGTGCTGAGGAGGTGGACTGGGCCGGCTCGACTAGGCAAGCTACAGTAGCAGGTAAGGCCCAGGTACTTCTCTCCTTCTCTCTTATTTCTGTTTTCTAATTTCTACAGATGTTTTGAATTTGGTTTGCTAACCAAATTATTTTTGTAGCTTCTGGAAATAATTGTGGATGCAAAATGGTTTAACCCAGAGCTCCACAAGAAGTTTCAGAATTATTGGAGCAATAAAAATATTTATAGGATTTATTTGCTCCAACTCAAATACATTAGTGGATTAAATCAAATCCCAAATAATTCCCTAAAAATGTTCACTATTTTTGGCTTGGATCAAAACCCTTGCCAAAATTATCAAACATTAATTAAGGCATTTTTGGGTTCATTGAAAAATATTCTTTTGGTTGATCCTAGTTTTCAAAGGAGTGCTAGGGTTTGTTAATCCCCATTTCAGGTTTAAGGAAAGATTGCCATGATGCATGGATGCAAATGCAACTATTGCACAAAATTAATCTAGGGCTGTGACAACTCACCCCCACTAAACAAGAATCTCGTCCCGAGATTCAAGATGTGAGGTAAGAAGACAGAGGGGACACAAAGCTAACACGATCTTCACGATCCAGATGCCCTTCTCGAGGATGTTGATTCAATGCATCACCTTGACCTCGACGTCTTGCTTTGAGAACTACATCCAACATGACAACAAGAAGAAAGGGAGAATTTTAGAAGGATCGATCTTCTTGAGGTTTGAGCAACTCAGGATCAACCCATGGAGTGAGACATTGAAAACATCTCTCGAGCTGAGACACGAAGCATACATCCCGAGGGATGGAGTGAAACAAATGACAAAGATTCACTAGGTAGGCAACAATTCCACACTTAAGAAGGTGGTGAACGGTTGTCAACGTAGTGAGGAGTTGAGTTGCCATGATACCATAACGAGACATGTTAGAGGAAGGTGACTCGTAGAATTATTCCCTTAAGTGGCAAAAAGAATTACTTTTGATACAAAGATCATTGAAACTCTTTATACCAGCCTGAGGTAATCACAATCGATCATTTGGCGGAGTTCAAAGGGATGGCATATCCAGATTCGAATGGATGATGTGGACTAACTTGTTGAAGACAACGTGATGGATGATTTTGCTTATCATCGGAAATGGATGGGACCCATGGTAGGACCACTTTTGAAGATGATCCTGGACAGCAACTGCTGAGAAGGGCAACCCATGGGAATTGGCACAATGGCGGTGCAAGCTGAGAACAAAATGCAACTGTTGGGAATGATTCTAGTAACTGGGAGAAACTCAACAGAAGAGAGTGATTCCATTGTTAGAAAAGTTATGGCATAATGAAGAAACTGAGAGCGGATCCCAATTAATGCCGACAATAAACCTAGCACTTGCGCGTGTTCTTAAGAACTTGAGCATTTCCATATTCATCAAGGTTTTACCAATATCCGTGTCAAGGATCCTGGCAACACAACATACCACCATGATGGATATTGGTGGAGGATGCGGATGCAAAGGAAGGTAACACTTTCTCAGATTTCACCATAGCGAGGCCAAGGGGACAAAAGCTGGATAATCGACCGAGAGACATTTAGCACTCCGCTTCTAATGTTCTCCTTGATGTGCTAGCGCAATCCATTTATTAAAATGGTTTGGTACCTAGGACATCAAGTAGAAGGTCGGACTTCGGGAGCACAAAAATCCATAAGGAACAACTATTGGAGTAAACCCTTCGAAATCCTTATGGGGAGGTGGCCAACTTCTTCAATCAAGATACTACAATAATAGGTCTTCCGGCTGGGTGTGTCAGCCACAACATCCACTTTACCGGGTTACAGAGGGACCAATATTATAGCTCTTGGAAGACGTTTCAACCATCATATCTTCCTGAGATTCAGATCTGGTTGGTAACAGGATATTCCAGATTCACCGAGACTAGAAGAAAATGAAAGTTTGCAACACAAATCGACAAGACGATGTTGCGAGATTCTCGGGAAATGAACTATGATAGTAAGCTCCAAAACATGAGCTGGTTCTTCTAAACACATGTGAACACGCTGTCCCAGACAAGCATGACCACATAGTAGTCTTATGATGAAACACTACCGAGTTCTAGTTGGGAACCATCATCGCGGATAACAAAGTCCTTGCATAAGTCATATGATTAGCTCTTATGAAGGAACTTCTTCTCCTTGAACAAATCAGTTAGTGGATTGGTGTGCTAGGGATACATATAGAATGAAGGTTGCAAGTCTCCAAACCATAATATACTTCGCACATATGCATGACTGACTTGGGATGATTCCAGAGGAAGCAAAACAATCTTTCTCGAACTCATGGCGTCAACTTGCTCCAAATGCACATGAATTTGAGGAAGTCACTTCTTCCATCCAAGCACAGGCTTCATGAACGGAACACGAAGGCATTGCTTACAAAGTTTCCAATACTAGGTTGATGTTCAACATGAATCATGGGGGAGACAAAATGCTACTGATGGACTCCACAGCAACTCATTGGAATTTCCATATCACTGGACTTCCACCATCATGTGAACACAGTGATAGCATTAGTCAGACCAAAAGATGTAATGGTGTATGCTCGAGGATCAACCACGAGTAAGGCAACATTACAAACATCGTTGGTTCTGATTTGACTTGACAGTAGCCCACACTCAAATCAAAGTTTGGACAAGATAATAGATCCAATAACTGATCACGAGGACCAATCGATGAAGATATCATCTTTCTTCAACACACACACACACCAAATATATCCCTTAGAGATGAACTAAGTCAGACAAAGCTTTATATTCCAACTCTCCAAGTTGTTGTTTAGCTTATCCAACTAGCTCAGGGGGTATCCAACACAGATTCTTGGAGAAGGGGTGGTTTGCAAGAAACCAACTTAATCACGAGCTCAACATAACAGTCAGGGGACAACCTGGTGATACTTCCGAGAAGATAATCAAAAAATCATGAACCACTGATATGTTATTAAGCTCGAGAACAATCTTGCTTTTCAGGGAAAGACAATATGATCAAATAAGCGAGGGGTTGGCACAATCCCAACTCATTGATCAAAGTGTGCACCAGAAATATGGACTAGGTAGCACGATCAATCTTAGGATGATGATTCAATAACCAACACGCTAAGAATGAGAATATTGTCCATTTACTACAAAGCAACGAGTTGCTCGGAGTATTGATTTCACACATCACAATTCACTTGTCGGCATTCTGGTTACAACAACACGGAACCGAGGAATGAACAATGATGGCAGGAAGTATCACTGTATCAAGAGTTCATAGGAGGTTGTGCAATTCCTATGATATTCCTGACATAAAGAGGGCAATACTTCAGGGTAGAACAAAATCAAAAGCTGGATTGGCATTTTGATCTGCGGAATACAACTACTTTGACCCAATCCTAGATATGGATGAGGTATTGGAGTTTGTTTCTAGTCATTCCGGAATAGAATGGCTTGACGGATCACATGAATAATAGGCATCGATAACACCAATGCACCACTACTCTTGACCAAAAATTGATAGACGAAGGTCAGATAACAGCTAAAGAGGGATAACTCAAAGGAACATATATTTTTCTGAGTTGTAGATGCATAGATCAGCATGTCGAACGAGTTCAACATAATTCTTCCAGATAACCCATGCAGAAAGGTAGAACTGGCAGAATCACAATTATGAATGGAGAACTCATCAAGAGTACTCTGATTGTGATCTTTTGATCCAACAAACTTCTGCCATAAGTGGTTCATAGTATTTGGATGAAGGAAATACCACAGACCTCGAGGACTATCGCAAGGGTACTAACATCTTAAGGGAACTAGCAAATACTAACAACATGAAGTAGGGTGAATCTCGGGTTCAAAACCCAGGAGTAGAATACCTACTACTAAATGGCATCACGGGATGCTTTCAAGAATGATGGCCAGAATCATCACACTAGGGATACGGAAGCATTGCTAAATTACTAGGTGATCCTCTACGACACATATGGTCATAGTAATAGCTCCAACATATATGTCAAGGCAATGGAGTACCTCAACAGACCGATTAGTGTGGTTGAACTGGCCCAAAGGGACATCAGGAATGGAAAGAAGGGATTTGCAAATGCCTTAGACTATTTAGAAACCTGGGATGACTCGGACAGCATAACGGCTGTAAATGCTCAAAATGATTTGAGACATCCTGCAAAGATGGTGGCATAACCTCTCAACATCACAATATCAAGGTTCTGAGGCCAACTATGAACATATGGAAGTAGTAGGAACTGAACTGAGGCTTGAACTCAACAATCCTAGGCAACTACGGTTTAGTAACACATCATCCTGAGAGATGGAAGAGAAGCCTAGTTCTTAATCTCCATAGAAAAGAAGAGGTTGACTCAGATCAGAAGGGCATAAGGTAAAGAAGTAAAAAGAGCCTTATGTTCCCATCCACAATCAATTCCCTTATATAACTAAATCATTTCTAGACATGACTTCGACCAGCTTGGCTTGGTAATCCTACAGGCAGTCAGGCTCTGATACCAACGCTGTCAGGACCCTGATTCCAAGTCACATCGATCTAGCTGGTAACACCTCATATCACTTTGCGGCCTCACGCACGGTATTCCCACGGGTGTCGCCTTAGCATGGCCCGGGACCGTTTGTGCCTTTTGGTTCACGTATATGATAGTGTTGCTAGCATCCATATGACAGAGAACCCGGGCCAACATGGCTAGTCGTGAACCCAAAGCGGCACTAACCCATGGAGACAGACATACATGAATCATCTTCGAGCATGTCGGTCAGCAGCGTGTGGATCCGGGCTGTAGTACTGGGCTAACAGGACTCCGGTAACTCAGGCTGTAGCAGGCTAGGCAGGACTCCGGATGTCACTGCGTGACATTTCCCCAAAGGGACAGACACAGGAACGAAGTGAAACACATGCCGGCCAGTCAAGCGTCCTGAGCAGTAGTGCTGGGCTAGCAGGACTCCGGTGAACCGGGCTGTAGCGGACTACTATGGCTCATGGAAGCACAAGACTACATTTCCCCATAAGAGAGGCTACCAAGGATAAACACGTAGGTTGTCGGATCCCACACATACCAAGCATTTCAATCATACACACAATATGCTCAATATGTGCAATACAACATGGCATCACAACAAGACTCTATGACTCAGAGTATTTATTCATTAGGCTCCGAGGAGTGAGATATTACAAACATGGGTCTCATGACCCAACAATCATAGCATACAATCAAAGCACATGCGGAAGCTTAACATGTCTGAGTACAGACATCTATAAATGAAAAAGGCTGAGAAGCCTGACTATCTACCAGATCCTACCGAGGGCACAAGATCGTAGCTGAGGTATCAAGCTAAACGTTGGAGTCCACACGGAACTACTAGCGAGAGTGACGTCTCTCTGCAAAACATAAATTAAGAAAACGTGAGTACAAATGTACCCAGCAAGACTTACATCAGAACTATCTACATATGCATCGGTATCAACAAAGGGGTGGTGGAGTTTAACTGTAGCAAGCCAGCTTTGACTCGGTGGCTATCCTGAACTACGACTGCAAGTAACTCTTTTGAGGTGGCGCACACGAGTCCACATATTCACCATATCAATACACCACTATGGATCCGCTCCCGTCTCCCTACGAGAACGCCATCCATAGCACTCACGCTTATCTTGCGCATTTTAGAGTATCCACTTTCACTTGTCTATGAACTATGCAAGGGGTCCAAGTTTCCATATCTGAGGAATCCGTCTATTTGAAGAGATAATGATAACCATGCAGGGGTGTACTTCTTCACACACGCTCTTGCCACTTATCGCCCTATACACGTCATGTACCTCGGCAGCCTTCAAGTGAAAGCTGGGCGAGGGAGTTGGCCATGACCTGACTAACCAACAAGTCTCTAGTCCAGGTTTATCGCCTATTCGGGTTCCATCCGCAAGGAGATCCGGCCGGGGTGTCGCTCACGGCCCCAAATGATGTGTGCAGGGTTCCCAAGCCCACCATCCGGGTGCCACTTGGTACACCGTGCCATTGTGCCTAGTCTGTCCCAAGCCCACCTGTACCGGGTGCCACTTGGTAGACTACTAACACTACCTACAAACACCAGAAACTAGTTGCAACTCCTGCACAGAGATCGAGTTGATTAATAAGCCGAGAGGGGCCAAGTTACCGGAACCCAATGTGTGGTAGTAACTGTTCATGGATCACAAACACAGAACTCAGTTCCTAAGAACGGTTGCAATGAGACAACCCACCATGTACTCCTACATGGACTCTCACCGCTACCTTTACCAAATCATGTTCACACACTTAGCTCACACACAATAGGACATGTTCATCACCATTCCAATTCATTCCCGATGAATCAGACTTGACTCAACTCTAAGCAATAGCAGGCATGACAAACAATCATGAATGAGTAGGCACACCAGGGCTCAAACAACTCCTACTCATGCTAGTGGGTTTCATCTATTTACTGTGGCAATGACAGGTCATGCAAAGGAAAGGGGTTCAACTACCGCAACATGTAACAATTGAATCGTTGTTGTCCTAATGCAGTAAAAGAGAGTAGGAGTGAGAGAGCGGGACTGTATCGGAATGAACAAGTGGGTTTTGCTTGCCTGGCACTTCTGAAGATAATATAGTTCTGAAGGAAATATGCCCTAGAGGCAATAATAAAGTTATTATTTATTTCCTTATTTCATGATAAATGTTTATTATTCATGCTAGAATTGTATTAATCGGAAACATAATACATGTGTGAATACATAGACAAACAGAGTGTCACTAGTATGCCTCTACTTGACTAGCTCGTTAATCAAAGATGGTTATGTTTCCTAACCATGAACAAAGTATTGTTATTTGATTAACGAGGTCACATCATTAGTTGAATGATCTGATTGACATGACCCATTCCATTAGTTTAGCACCCGGTCGTTTAGTCTGTTGCTATTGCTTTCTTCATGACTTATACATGTTCCTATGACTATGAGATTATGCAACTCCCGTTTGCCGGAGGAACACTTTGGGTGCTACCAAACGTCACAACGTAACTGGGTGATTATAAAGGAGCATTACATGTGTCTCCAAAGGTAGATGTTGGGTTGGCGTATTTCGAGATTAGGATTTGTCACTTCGATTGTCGGAGAGGTATCTCTGGGCCCTCTCGGTAATGCACATCACATAAGCCTTGCAAGCATTGCAACTAATGAGTTAGTTGCGAGATGATGTATTACGGAACGAGTAAAGAGACTTGCCGGTAACGATATTGAACTAGGTATTGGATACCGACGATCGAATCTCGGGCAAGTAACATACCGATGACAAAGGGAACAACGTATGTTGTTATGCGGTCTGACCGATAAAGATCTTCGTAGAATATGTAGGAGCCAATATGGGCATCCAGGTCCCGCTATTGGTTATTGACCGGAGATGTGTCTCAGTCATGTCTACATTGTTCTCGAACCGTAGGGTCCGCACGCTTAACATTACGATGACAGTTATTTTATGCATTTTGATGTACCGAAGGTTGTTCGGAGTCCCGGATGTGATCACAGACATGATGAGGAGTCTGGAAATGGTCGAGACATAAAGATTGATATATTGGAAGCCTATGTTTGGACATTGGAAGTGTTCCGGGTGAAATCGGGATTTTACCGGAGTACCGGGAGGTTACCGGAACCCCCCGGGAACCATATGGGCCTTAGTGGGCTTTAGTGGAAAGGTGAAAGGGGCAGCCCAAGGTGGCTGCACGCCTCCCCACCTCCCCTAGTCCTATTAGGACTAGGAGAGGTGGCCGGCCCCCCTTCTCTCTCCCCCCACTTGAGGATTCCTATTCCAACTAGGATTGGGGG
>NC_057809.1:160426002-160445742 GCF_018294505.1 Triticum aestivum
CCTTGCTCCTTTATATACAGGGGCAGGGGGCACCTCTAGACACAAGTTGATCATTGAGATCGTTCCTTAGCCGTGTGCGGTGCCCCCTGCCACTATATTCCACCTCGATCATATCGTTGTAGTGCTTAGACGAAGCCCTGCGTCGGTAATACATCAAGATCGTCACCACGCCGTCGTGCTGACGGAACTCCTCCCCGAAGTTTTGCTGGATCGGAGCCCGGGGATCGTCATCGAGTTGTACGTGTGCTAAGAACTCGGAGGTGCCGGAGTAACGGTGCTTGGATCGGTCAGATCGGGAAGAAGACGTACGACTACTTCCTTATGTTGTGTCAACGCTTCCGTTGCGATCTACAAGGGTACGTAGATCATACTCTCCCCTCGTTGCTATGCATCACCATGATCTTGCATGTGCGTAGGAAATTTTGAAATTACTACGTTCCCCAATAGTGGTATCAGAGCCTAGGTTTTTATGGTTTGATGTTATTTGCATGAGTAGAACACAAATGAGTTGTGGGCGATATACGTCATACTGCCTACCAGCATGTCATACTTTGGTTCGGCGGTATTGTTGGATGAAGCGGCCCGGACCGACATTACGCGTACGCTTACGCGAGACCGGTTCTCCCGACGTGCTTTGCACAAAGGTGGCTAGCGGGTGACAGTTTCTCCAACTTTAGTTGAACCGAGTGTGGCTACGCCCGGTCCTTGCGAAGGTTAAAATGGAGTCTATTTGACAAACTATCGTTGTGGTTTTGATGCGTAGGTAAGATTGGTTCTTGCTTAAGCCCGTAGCAGCCACGTAAAACTTGCAACAACAAAGTAGAGGACGTCTAACTTGTTTTTACAGGGCATGTTGTGATGTGATATGGTCAAAACATGATGAGATATAAGTTGTTGTATGAGATGATCATGTTTTGTTGAAGTTATCGGCAACTGGCAAAAGCCTTATGGTTGTCTCTTTATTGCATAAGATGCAAGTGCCAAATAATTGCTTTACTTTATCGCTGTGCGATAGCAATAGTTGCAAGAGCAATAGTTGGCGAGACGACCATGTGACGACATATTGATATAGATCAAGATGATGGAGATCATGGTGTCATGCCGGTGACGATGGAAATCATGATGATGCTTTGGAGATGGAGATCAAAGGCACAAGATGATGATGGCCATATCATGTCACATATTTTGATTGCATGTGATGTTTGTCTTTTATACATCTTATTTTGCTTAGTTTGACGGTAGCATTTTAAGATGATCTCTCACTAATTATCAAGAAGTGTTCTCCCTGAGTATGCACCGTTGCCAAAGTTCATCGTGCCCAGACACCACGTGATGATCGGGTGTGATAAGCTCTACGTCCATCTACAACGGGTGCAAGCCAGTTTTGCACACGCGGAATACTCAGGTTAAACTTGACGAGCCTAGCATATGCAGATATGGCCTCGGAACACGGAGACCGAAAGGTCGAGCGTGAATCATATAGTAGATATGATCAACATAATGATGTTCACCATTGAAAACTACTCCATCTCACGTGATGATCGGTCATGGTTTAGTTGATTTGGATCACGTGATCACTTAGAGGATTAGAGGGATATCTATCTAAGTGGGAGTTCTTAAGTAATATGATTAATTGAACTTAAATTTATCATGAACTTAGTCCTAGTAGTATTTTGCAAATTATGTTGTAGATCAATAGCTCGCGTTGTTGCTTCCCTATGTTTGTTTTGATATGTTCCTAGAGAAAATTGTGTTGAAAGATGTTAGTAGCAAAGATGCGGATTGGATCCGTGATCTGAGGTTTATCCTCATTGATGCACAGAAGAATTATGTCCTTGATGCACCGCTAGGTGACGGACCTATTGCAGGAGCAGATGCAGACGTTATGAACGTTTGGCTAGCTCAATATGATGACTACTTGATAGTTTAGTGCACCATGCTTAATGGCTTAGAATCGGGCCTTCAAAGACGTTTTGAACGTCATGGAGCATATGAGATGTTCCAGGAGTTGAAGTTAATATTTCAAGCAAATACCCGAGTTGAGAGATATGAAGTCTCCAACAAGTTCTATAGCTAAAAGATGGAGGAGAATCACTCAACTAGTGAGCATGTGCCCAGATTGTCTGAGTACTACAATCGCTTGAATCAAGTGGGAGTTAATCTTCCAGATAAGATAGTGATTGACAGAATTTTCTAGTCACCATCACCAAGTTAGTAGAACTTCGTGATGAACTCTGATATGCAAGGGATAACGGAAACGATTCCCAAGCTCTTCGTAATGCAGAAATTGACGAAGGTAGAAATCGAGAAAAACATCAAGTGTTGATGGTAGACAAGACCACTAGTTTCAAGAAAAGGGCAGAGGGAAGAAGGGGAACTTCAAGAAGAACAGCAAGCAAGTTGCTGCTCAAGTGAAGAAGCCCAAGTCTGGTCCTAAGCCCGAGACTAAGTGTTTCTACTGCAAAGGAACTGGTCACTGGAAGCGGAACTACCCCAAGTGATTGGCAGATAAGAAGGATGGCAAAGTGAACATAAGTATATTTGATATACATGTTATTGATGTGTACTTTACTAGTGTTTATAGCAACCCCTCAGTATTTGATACTAGTTCAGTTGCTAAGATTAGTAACTCGAAATGGGAGTTGCAGAATAAACAGAGACTAGTTAAGGGTGAAGTGACGATGTGTGTTGGAAGTGGTTCCAAGATTGATATGATCATCATCGCACACTCCCTATACTTTCGGGATTAGTGTTGAACCTGAATAAGTGTTATTTGGTGTTTGCGTTGAGCATGAATATGATTTGATCATGTTTATTGTAATACGGTTATTCATTTAAGTAAGAGAATAAATTGTTGTTCTGTTTACATGAATAAAACCTTATATGGTTACACACCCAATGAAAATAGTTCGTTGGATCTCGATCGTAGTGATACACATAATCATAATACTGAAACCAAAAGATGCAAAGTTAATAATGATAGTGCAACTTATTTGTAGCACTGCCGTTTAGGTCATATTGGTGTAAAGCGCATGAAGAAACTCCATGCTGATGGGATTTTGGAATCACTTGATTATGAATCACTTGATGCTTGCGAACCATGCCTTTTGGGCAAGATGACTAAAACGCCGTTCTCCGGAACAATGAAGCAAGCAACAGATTTGTTGGAGATCATACATACTGATGTATGTGGTCCGATGAATATTAAGGCTTGCAGCAGGTATCATTATTTTCTGACCTTCACAGATGATTTGAGCAGATATGCGGATATCTACTTGATGAAACATAAGTCTGAAACATTTGAACAGTTCAAAGAATTTCAGAGTGAAGTGGAAAATCATCGTGACAAGAAAATAGAAGTTTCTATGATATGATCGCAGAGGTAAAATATTTGAGTTACGAGTTTGGTCTTCAATTAAAACAATGTGGAATAGTTTCACAAACTCATGCCACATGGAACACCACAGCATAATGGTGTGTCCAAACATCATAACCGTACTTTATTGGATATAGTGCGATCTATGATGTCTCTTACCAATCTACCACTGTCGTTTTGGAGTTATGCATTAGAGACAGCTGCATTCACGTTAAATAGGGCACCATCTAAATCCGTTGAGACGACACCATATGAACTATAGTTTGGCAAGAAACCTAAGCTGTCATTTCTTAAAGTTTGGGACTGCGATGCTTATGTGAAAAAGTTTCAACATGATAAGCTCGAACCCAAATCGGAGAAATATGTCTTCATAGGATACCCAAAGGAGACTGTTGGGTACACCTTCTATCACAAATCCAAAGGCAAGACTTTTGTTGCTAAATTCGGAGTTTTTCTAGAGAAGGAGTTTCTCTCGAAAGAAGTGAGTGGGAGGAAAGTAGAACTTGACAAGGTAACTGTACCTGCTCCCTTACTGGAAAGTAGTACATCACAAAAAACTGTTTCAGTGACACCTACACCAGTTAGTGAGGAAGCTAATGATAATGATCATGAAACTTCAGATCAAAATACTACTGAACCTCGTAGATCAACCAGAGTAAGATCCGCACCAGAGTGGTACGATAATCCTGTTCTGGAAGTCATGCTACTAGATCATGATGAACCTACGAACTATGAAGAAGCGATGGTGAGCCCAGATTCCGCAAAGTGGCTTGAAGCCATGAAATCTGAGATGGGATCCATGTATGAGAACAAAGTATGGACTTTGGTTGACTTGCCCGATCGGCAAGCAATTGAGAATAAAATGATCTTCAAGAGGAAGACGGACGCTGATAGTAGTGTTACTATCTACAAAGCTAGAATTGTCGCAAAAGGTTTTCGACAAGTTTAAGGTGTTGACTATGATGAGAGTTTCTCACTCGTATCTATGCTTAAGTCTGTCTGAATCATGTTAGCAATTGCCGCGTTTTATGAAATCTGGCAAATGGATAAACAAAACTGCATTCCTTAATGGATTTACTAAAGAAGAGTTGTATACGATGCAACCAGAAGGTTTTGTCAATCCGAAAGGTGCTAACAAAATGTGCAAACTCCAGCGATCCATCTGTGGACTGGTGCAAGCATCTCGGAGTTGGAATATACGCTTTGATGAGTTGATCAAAGCATATAGTTTTATACAGACTTGCGGTGAAGCCTGTATTTACGAGAAAGTGAGTGGGAGCACTACAGCATTTCTGATAAGTATATGTGAATGACATATTATTGATCAGAAATAATGTAGAATTATTCTGTAAAGCATAAAAGGAGTGTTTGAAAGGAGTTTTTCAAAGAAAGACTTCGGTGAAGCTGCTTACATATTGAGCTTCAAGATCTATAGAGATAGATCAAGACGCTTGATAAGTTTTTTCAATGAGTACATACCTTGACAAGATTTTGAAGTAGTTCAAAATGGAACAGTCAAAGAAAGAGTTCTTGCCTGTGTTACAAGGTGTGAAGTTGAGTAAGACTCAAAGCCCGACCACGGCAGAAAATAGAAAGAGAATGAAAGTCATTCCCTATGCCTCAGTCATAGGTTCTATAAAGTATGCCATGCTGTATACCAGATCTATTGTATGCCCTACCACTGAGTTTGGCAAGGGAATACAATAGTGATCTAGGAGTAGATCACTGGACAACGGTCAAAATTGTCCTTAGTGGAATAAGGATATGTTTCTCGATTATGGAAGTGAAAAAAAGGGTTCGTCGTAAAGGGTTACGCCGATGCAAGTTTGACACTAATCTAGATGACTCTAAGTCTCGGTCTAGATACATATTGAAAGTGGGAGCAATTAGCTAGAGTAGCTCCATGCAGAGCATTGTTGACATAGAAATTTGCAAAATACATGCGGATCTGAATGTGGCAGACCCGTTGACTAAGATTCTCTCACAAGCAAAACATGATCACACCTTAGTACTCCTTGGGTGTTAATCACATAGCGATGTGAACTAGATTACTGAATCTAGTAAACCCTTTGGGTGTTGGTCACATAGCGATGTGAACTATGGGTGTTAATCACACGATGATGTGAACTATCGATGTTAATCACATGGTGATGTGATCTAGATTATTGACTCTAGTGCAAGTGGGAGACTGAAGGAAATATGCCCTAGAGGCAATAATAAAGTTATTATTTATTTCCTTATTTCATGATAAATGTTTATTATTCATGCTAGAATTGTATTAATCGGAAACATAATACATGTGTGAATACATAGACAAACAGAGTGTCACTAGTATGCCTCTACTTGACTAGCTCGTTAATCAAAGATGGTTATGTTTCCTAACCATGAACAAAGTATTGTTATTTGATTAACGAGGTCACATCATTAGTTGAATGATCTGATTGACATGACCCATTCCATTAGCTTAGCACCCGATCGTTTAGTGTGTTGCTATTGCTTTCTTCATGACTTATACATGTTCCTATGACTATGAGATTATGCAACTCCCGTTTGCCGGAGGAACACTTTGGGTGCTACCAAACATCACAACGTAACTGGGTGATTATAAAGGAGCATTACAGGTGTCTCCAAAGGTAGATGTTGGGTTGGCGTATTTCGAGATTAGGATTTGTCACTCTGATTGTCGGAGAGGTATCTCTGGGCCCTCTCGGTAATGCACATCACATAAGCCTTGCAAGCATTGCAACTAATGATTTAGTTGCGAGATGATGTATTACGGAACGAGTAAAGAGACTTGCCGGTAACGAGATTGAACTAGGTATTGGATACCGACGATCGAATCTCGGGCAAGTAACATACCGATGACAAAGGGAACAACGTATGTTGTTATGCGGTCTGACCGATAAAGATCTTCGTAGAATATGTAGGAGCCAATATGGGCATCCAGGTCCCGCTATTGGTTATTAACCGGAGATGTGTCTCAGTCATGTCTACATTGTTCTCGAACCGTAGGGTCCGCACGCTTAACATTACGATGACAGTTATTTTATGCATTTTGATGTACCGAAGGTTGTTCGGAGTCCCGGATGTGATCACGGACATGACGAGGAGTCTCGAAATGGTCGAGACATAAAGATTGATATATTGGAAGCCTATGTTTGGACATCGGAAGTGTTCCGGGTGAAATCGGGATTTTACCGGAGTACCGGGAGGTTACCAGAACCCCCCGGGAACCATATGGGCCTTAGTGGGCTTTAGTGGAAAGGTGAAAGGGGCAGCCCAAGGTGGCTGCGCGCCTCCCCCCCTCCCCTAGTCCTATTAGGACTAGGAGAGGTGGCCGGCCCCCCTTCTCTCTCTCCCCACTTGAGGATTCCTATTCCAACTAGGATTGGGGGGGGGGGGGGTCCTACTCCCGGTAGGAGTAGGACTCCTCCTGGCGCGCCCCAAGGCTGGCCGCACCTCTCCCCCCTTGCTCCTTTATATACTGGGGCAGGGGGCACCTCTAGACACAAGTTGATCATTGAGATCGTTCCTTAGCCGTGTGCGGTGCCCCCTGCCACTATATTCCACCTCGATCATATCGTTGTAGTGCTTAGACGAAGCCCTGTGTCGGTAATACATCAAGATCGTCACCACGCCGTCGTGCTGACGGAACTCCTCCCCGAAGCTTTGCTGGATCGGAGCCCGGGGATCGTCATCGAGCTGTACGTGTGCTAAGAACTCGGAGGTGCCGGAGTAACGGTGCTTGGATCGGTCGGATCGAGAAGAAGACGTACGACTACTTCCTCTACGTTGTGTCAACGCTTCCGTTGCGATCTACAAGGGTACGTAGATCATACTCTCCCCTCGTTGCTATGCATCACCATGATCTTGCGTGTGCGTAGGAAATTTTGAAATTACTACGTTGCCCAACAAGTTCTTCATCGGTATCATCGAACTCATCGCTGGATCAACGTCTACTGAGGGAGAACAAACACCGGCAACTGAGAAAGAACACAATCAACACATGACGATATGCAACAATATGATGCATGCTATGACATGGCAATATGAATGTGTTTTGGGCTAATGCGAGCTAGAATATATTGAAACGAGTCCATTTGAACCAAAGATTCAAATTCAAACCCATTTTATGAAGTCATATTAGTGCATTAACTTGTTTCACCTAAACAGCAAGGTTAAGGTGTTCTAACATGCATGAAACTAGTACAGATGGAAAGATTGGATTTTTCTGATCATTTTTCATATATAATTTATTTCATTCTGAGCTATGGTTGAATTTCTATGATTTTTAGAAGTTTAGGTTATTTTCTGGAATCCATAAATCGTTTCCGATTAATTTTAAATTCCAGAAAACCTTTACTGCATCAGCACTAGGTCTCGGTGACATCAGCATTGACCAAAGTCAAATCTGACTAGTGGGCCCTACCTGTCATTGACCCAGGGTGTTGACAGGGGTTATTTAACTTTAATAGGGTCACTACCAGTGCGGGTCCCACATGTCCTACACACGAGGTTGATTAACTGGGTGATTAGCACCTAATATAACCTCGCCATGTCAGCATCGCCGGATTAGGCGCCGACGACCTCACAGTGCGGCGGCGGCTCGCCGGGGTGGCGCTAGGGGCAGCGACTGGGCGCGGTGAGGGCACCAGGAGGGAGCCCTTGCTTGCCCGCATCCAGGGGGCATGTAGCTGGGCACAGGGAGGCCGAGGTCGACGGGGGCGAACACTTGAGCGGCCGCCAGAGCTACGACGTCGAGCGGAGTGGGACGAGGCGACAGAGCACCACAGGAGGCGCGGTTGGTGGCGTTGGGCAGCTGACGGCTTGCTGAGCATGTACCGGTGCTCGGACGCGAGTGGAACTCGCTCTAGCCACGACGGCTTCATGGCCGGCGGGCGAAAGCTCTCGGCTCCGATGGGAATGAGCTAGCGGAGAGGAAGGGAGGGGGCGAGCATGGGGGAAGGAGCAGTAGCTCACAAGGGGTTGGGGGAGCAGCTCAGCGGGCTCGAGGAAGCTTCTGCGACGGCGAATCGAGGCGGCGGTCGTTGGTGGCGGAACTCAAAGATGAAGACGATGGCGGCTGCTCGGGGCCTCCGTGCTTCCTTCCTTGGGTGCTGAGGTGAAGCGCGAGGGGACAGAGGCTCTGGACGGCTCGGGGAGGCAAGGCGACGGCGGCGTGCTCGACAACTTACGGCGGCGTGCTCGGGCGCGTGAGGAGGAGAGCGAGGGAGAGAGACAGAGAAGCGGGTGGGGACGGGGGAAGAGTAGGAGGGGAACTAGGGGGAGTGTGTGGCGCTCTCAGGCGCGTCGGGGAGCGACGGGAAGCAGGGGGTGGCACGGCGCGTGGCCAGCGCGCAGCGAGCACGCGCCCTCGTGCCTTCTGGCACAAGGTTGAAGACGACTGGTGCTGAGGAGGTGGACTGGGCCGGCTCGACTGGGCGAGCTACAGTAGCAGGTAAGGCCCAGGTACTTCTCTCCTTCTCTCTTATTTCCGTTTTCTAATTTCTACAGATGTTTTGAATTTGGTTTGCTAACCAAATTATTTTTGTAGCTTCTGGAAATAATTGTGGATGCAAAATGGTTTAACCCAGAGCTCCACAAGAAGTTTCAGAATTATTGGAGCAATAAAAATATTTATAGGATTTATTTGCTCCAACTCAAATACATTAGTGGATTAAATCAAATCCCAAATAATCCCCTAAAAATGTTCACTATTTTTGGCTTGGATCAAAACCCTTGCCAAAATTATCAAACATTAATTAAGGCATTTTTGGGTTCATTGAAAAATATTCTTTTGGTTGATCCTAGTTTTCAAAGGAGTGCTAGGGTTTGTTAATCCCCATTTCAGGTTTAAGGAAAGATTGCCATGATGCATGGATGCAAATGCAACTATTGCACACAATTAATCTAGGGCTGTGACAGAAATAGTCTAGGAGTACATATATGAGGATAAATGCGTGAAAAAATATGTACGGTGAAGTGTAGCTGCGGTTCGAAAAGGATACCTAAAGTGATGACAGGTATAGGTCGCACGCACCCAACTAGTGGTAGTACTAGACATACGACTACTTTTCCCTAAAAAAGAGGTACGAGTGCTCAGTACTCCTATTCTATCAACGCGAGTCCCATCTGACAAGAGTGTCCGTGCTACAACTAGCTCTTCTCCCTAGTTTCTCTCTTATAATTCTAAACTTAGCTGACGCCTGATGGGCGGGGTGGGGATTTGCCGATGGTCGGTTTGCTCAACTGCGGCCCCACCTCACAGTGAAAACGTTGAGACTGGAATAAAAATGCCATATACTCCTATACTGATAAAACATTAAGGCCATGAGGCGAAGCAGTGCTAGTTACAGGAGGCAAGAAGAAGAGATGCATCCATCGACGACGTCCACCTCCTCGGCTCAGTGCGCCGGCCCACCGAACGGCGGCTAAGTAGCAGCGGCTTTCGTGGCCAGGTCGACGTGCTTCTGAGCGATGGCGTCCAAAGATTCCAGCCACTGGAAGAAGGCCAACGTCTTTTTGTCCTCACTGGCCTTGTAGTGGCCTATGTAGATGATTTCCTCGTAGACGTGGATGTGCAGGTCGACGGTTTCTTGCATGGCGAGGCGCTGCGCGGCGAGCGCGGCCTCGAGATGCACATTATTCGTCGCGACCTCTGGCACCTGCAGGGCCACAGGGCTTGAAGGAGTTCGTCACCATGGAGGCCAATGAGGGTTGCAGGCAATGAGGAGCCTGGGCGCGCGGGCTGGAGCAGTACGGCAAGGTCGTCCACGCGCTTCTTGACGGCGGTGAACTTGCGGATGGAGTTGACCATCATGTCGTCCATGCGAGAGGTGAAGCCAGCATCGGCGAGGGCTACGACGCCAGCGGTCGCCAGCACCGTCTAGAAACGCTGCGCGGTGCAGGGCCATAGGCTGGCCCCTTGGATGATTTGGCACAGCCGACTGCCGCTCGCGTCCATCGCCTCCATAGGTGCTTCTGGCTTCTGGTCACTTGGTCTTGGATTGGAGTGAGCAGTGTTGCGTAGAGACTAGGAGTAGATGGATTGGAGTGGCGGGGCGCCTTTATATGAGAATCCAAACTCTGTTGCATTCACATCATGCCGACTCTATTATGCTTCTCCAATTAATTCCATCTGCATGTAATTGAGGATGCATCATTGACCGTTCAATGTCTCGGGAACCGCTACCCTCTCCCTCCTTGGCATTCAAGCACCTATGGAGGCGACTGCCGCTCGCGTCTATCACGTGTCAGGAGACGTTCCCGTTGACGACAAGGTGCCTATGGTTCCTATTGTGCACCGCGACCAAGGCGGAGAGGAAAACGAAAGAACTACGTATTTATTTACGGTGTAGATTCACTCATTTTGCTCCATATGTACTCCGTTTCGGTGTAGTCTAGTCGCTTGTTGAAATCTCTAGAAAGACAAATACTCCTTTCTGGTTTACAGGGCTATACTAGCAAGTAATAGTGGGCTCACATAGCAATTTTGTCTCATGCAAGAGCCTGGCTATATGCGTGCTCCAAGGTTCGCAACTGCCATGTTCGGGTTGCGCTTGGCTCTTCCCCTCTTCGAGAAGACGAACAATGATGTTACTACTGCTGCTTCCACAATATCGAATCCACTGTTGCATGTTCGTCCATCGTGAGTGGGAGGGATAGCTTGTTGTAGTACTACTATAAGCAAAAGCATGTCCTCGTCTGCGAGCCACCGCGCGCATGGGCAAGGGAGAAGGCGTGTAGTAGTGAAATCAAGCTTCTCCTCGTTGTACGAGTTGATGCGACACATCATAGCACTGGCCCCACATGGATGCCTCTAAGACTACTCACATTGGGAGTAACATAGGTAGTAACATCACACATATCTAGATAAAATAGATGATGTGGCAAGCAATAAATGAAGAAAGAGAGCAAAGTGGTAACATAGCTAGTTACTAGTAGTATGAGTAACATCACACATATCAAGGCAAGATGAGTCTATAGCATAATAAATAAAGTGTTGCATGTTACCACACATATGTTACTCACCACTATAGAGGTAGTAACATAGACTAGTAACATAGGCATGTTACTAGTTTATGTTACTACCCATTGTGGCTAGTCTAAACTTGGCTGAAGGACCCGCAGTGTACAATACTCCATTTTCTGCAACCTCTAACATTTACCGCACCACAAATTAAAATATATATTCCTCTCTTGACTAGATGAGTGTGCAAACTACAATCACGAGGTTATTCCCGTTGAAGGCCCCAATAAGCGTAAGATATGTATCCGATGGTGCCAGTTTTTGCACGTACACAACAGTAGAAAAAGAACTAGTACCATGGCATATGCTACACCACGCCCGAGAACACGTGCCCACGTTACGCCATCTGGGAATAGTGTCACACTTCGAAACTAGAACCGTCAATAAATTTTGAGCGCGTCTCGTCACATTCCAAATTACTACTACTACTACCACACTATATTTAATTGCAAACATGTTCACACTGATCAACCTAAATGGTTTCCCACTTAGGAGCGTATTAGTAGTACTCGGTTATAAATACTACTATGCCAAGATGACTACACATTCCTCCTCAACTCCTCATCCACAAAAAAAACAATCAATTCAATCAAGCCATGGCCAGGGTGAGTTCTGGGTCGAGAGATTTCCACCAGGGAGAGGCGAGCATGGAAGAGGAAGCATGAGAGATGTCCTGCCACGTCGCAAAAGCAGCCGACATGTCTAGCGCACAGCAGTAGTAGCACAGAGGTCCCGCCGTGTCGCCGAAGCAGCACAGAGGTCCCGCCGCACCGTCAATGTAGCAGACTGGTCCGGCCATGCCGTGGAAGCAGTAGAGATGTCCCACCGCGTCGCGAAGCAACACGGAGGTCCCGCCGCGCCGCGGCGGCCTGGGAAAATTTCTCGCAGGCAGGCGAGGACTCTTACAAGCGCATGCATGCGATGGTCCATAGCTAGATGGATCAGATCTTCGACTGGGCGAGGTTGCAGGACGAGGCTACCGGCATCATCCGGCAACTAGGGGGGCAATGTGAAGCTCCGGGCCGAGCGCGACCTGCTGAGGGCGAAGATCGCCGGAAGGGCGTAGCAGGCAGAGGAGACCGTTGCCTTGTTGCAGAGGACGGGCATCATCGTCAAGAAACTTATGGAAGAGAATGCCATGCTCCGCATCGAGCGCAATAGGCTGGTGGAGGAATCTGTGGATGCTGCCAAGCAGCGTATTAAGGACATGAAACTGATGAAAGAGATCATCGCCGCTCACCGCGAGAACTAGTCTCTGCGACCTGCATCGCATAAAGAAAGTAGAGATCAGCGAGCCATATTGTTGTGTGCATCTTCCTTCTTCTTTTGCCCTTGTGTATTTGGGGCGTAGCCACATGTGGCTTTTTTAATTATATTCCTCATTATGTAAGACAATTATTATCCACTCTCGTCATCCATATATATATTCCTCAGTCTTGATATAAGTCGTAGTAGATGCTATATAGGTCCGTCGGATCTTACATCAAGATCTGTGCAAAATTTTCTTTTCAGATTTTCTTTTCTCTCTCTTAAATCTCAGTCGAGTGAGACATTGCCACGCCATTAAACAGAGGCTCGGGCGCCATTAATAGAGACCTTGGGAGAGAGGTGGACGACAGATGGAGGTCAAAGGGCTCTCCTCCCGATAAGCACGCGTAGGGGTCTGATCGCACGCCTCCCGTACTCAAATAGCAACCCTGCACGACGCCTCCTAGCTAATAAAAAAGGGGACGCGTGGCAGCACGTAAATGGTAAGTAGAATGCCCACGGTTTCAATAATACTTGTGTTTCCGATTGTAACGTGACAACGCTTGTTCCAAAATGACTTTGTTGATTGTTAATGTGTGCGCCTACCACAACATGTTGGTGCCATGTCATGACACCAAGCCAAGTTTCATGATTTTCATGCATGTTTTGGATTTACATGAATTAAAAAACCAAGTTTCTCAATGTTTCCAGCTGAGCCACGATGCCCAGATGTTTGAATTTCATTCCCATTTCTTGCATGGGACCTAGAAATTTACCGGAGGACACACATGTGATTTTTCAACCAGCTTTGGTGCACTGGAGCATGTGCTTGTATTTCAAATTTGAATTATGCACACAAGGGTGACACGTTCCCTCTCAGAACCACGAGCCTTCTTGAGAGAAGCTCTGGTTTGCAAGAAACTTATACCAAAACTTGTTCCTAGTCTGCCAATTTTTTACCACAGCATGGTAGTACCATGACATGACACCATGCCAAGTTTCATGATTTTCAGACGTGTTTTGGATTTACAAGAATTTTAAAACCAAGCTTCTCAATGTTCTCGGTTGAGCCACGATGCCCAGATGTTTGAATTTCATTCCCATTTCTTGCATGGGACCTACAAATTCACCCGAGGACACACATATGATTTTTCAACCAACTTTGGTGCACGGGAGCATGTGCTTGTAGTTCAAATTTGAATTATGCACATTACATGACCAGAAACTCAATTAATGTATAGAAAAGGCCAAACGAACCCGGAATAATTCCAAAATTTAACAAGGCACTCATGTAGTTCTATGTTGCCTCTATAAACAAACTCAAAGGGGGCAGCGTATATTGTTTCGCACTCAAAGGTGACACGTTCCCTCTCAGAACCACGAGCCTTCTTGAGAGAAGCTCCAGTTTGCAAGAAGCTTATACCAAAACTTGTTCCTATTCGGCCAATTGTTTTACCACAGCATGGTAGTACCATGACATGACACTATGCCAAGTTTCATGATTTTCAGGCGTGTTTTGGATTTACAAGAATTTTAAGACCAAGTTTCTCAATGTTCTCAGCCGAGCCACGATGCCCAGATGTTTGAATTTCATTCCCATTTCTTGCATGGGACCTAGAAATTCACCCGAGGACACACATGTCATTTTTCAACCAAATTTGGTGCACGGGAGCACGTGCTTGTAGTTCAAATTTGAATTATGCACATTAAATGACCAAAAAATCAATTAATGTATAAAAAAGGCCAAATGAACCCGGAATAATTCCAAAATTTAACAGGGCACTCATGTAGTTCTATGTTGCCTCTATAAAGAAACTCAAGGGGGGCAGCGTATATTGTTTTGCACTCAAAGGTGACACGTTCCCTCTCAGAACCACGAGCCTTCTTGAGAGAAACTCCGGTTTGCAAGAAGCTTATACCAAAATTTGTTCCTATTCGGCCATTTTTTTACCATGGCATGGTAGTACCATGAGATGACACCATGCCAAGTTTCATGATTTTCAGGCGTGTTTTGGATTTACAAGAATTTTAAAACCAAGTTTCTCAATGTTCTCGGCCGAGCCACAATGCCCAGATGTGTGAATTTCATTCCCGTTTCTTGCATGGGACCTAGAAATTCACTTGAGGACACACATGTGATTTTTCAACCAACTTTTGTGCACGGGAGCATGTGCTTGTAGTTCAAATTTGAATTATGCACATTAAATGACTAGAAACTCAATTAATGTATAAAAAAGGCCAAACAAACCTGGAATAATTGCAAAATTTTAACAGGGCACTCATGTAGTTCTATGTTGCCTCTGTAAAGAAACTCAGGGGGGCAATGTATATCGTTTCACACTCAAAGGTGACACGTTCCCTCTCAGAACTACGAGCCTTCTTGAGGGAAGCTCCGGTTTGCAAGAAGCTTATACCAAATCTTGTTCCAAATCGGCCCAATTTTTTACCACAACATGTTAGTGCCATGACATTACACCATGCCAAGTTTCATGATTTCCAGGCGAGTTTTGAATTTACATGAATTTAAAAACCAAGTTTCTCGATGTTCTCAGCCGAGTCACGATGCCCAGATGTTTGAATTTCATTCCCATTTCTTGCATGGGACCTAGAAATTCACCCAAGGACACGCATGTGATTTTTCAACCAACTTTGGTGCACCGGAACATGTGCTTGCAGTTCCAATTTGGATTATGCACATTAAATGTCCAGAAACTCAATTAATGTATAAAAAGGCCAAACGAACCCGAAATAATTCCAAAACTTAACAGGGCACTCATATAGTTCTATGTTGCCTCTATAAAGAAAATCTGGGGGAGGCAGCGTATATTGTTTCGCACACAAAGGTGACACGTTCCCTCTCGGAACCACGAGGCTTGTTGAGAGAATCTCCGGTTTTGCAAGAAGCTTATACCAAAACTTGTCGCAATTCAGCCAAGAATTATATACATATGAAAACAGGGTTTAGATTATCCCAAACATCTCGCCACCTAGACCAATGTACTCTGATTTGAATTCAACAGAAAATGGATACAAATATTTGAATTGGAGATCGTATGTTACATGTAGTTTATAGTGAAATGTGATTACTGCTATATGCATGTTTTTTGTTATCAAGATAATATTTAAATGATTGTATAACTTGACAAAAATCGTATTCAAATAAGGAAAATTGACTCAAATTTAGTCCATATGGTAGACGACAATATATATGCTCATAGGGTGGAGTAAAATGTTCATATATGATGAAGATCAAAATGTAGGACTACATCCATTATAAACCGCAAGGTCACCTAACAATATATTCGAATTCAACATAACGTGGATTCAAAAATTGAAATTCAAGATCCTGGCATTTGGAATCATATAAAAAGGGACACGACTCTTTCTTTTGGTGGGAATTGATTTGTTTTTTGTTGTTGTTGAGGGAAGTGCGAATCGATTTGGTACTGTACACGGTAATCTTGTTCTCCTGATATTTTTTGCATTTTTCTTGTAGTTTTTTCAATGACATTTATAGCAATATAGTAAAAGGGGACATGACTCTCTTGTGCCTTGTATGAATTGTTTTTTTACACGTTAAGCTTGTTCTGCCGAACAAGGAATCTGCGCCTTGTTATCCCGAAATTTAAGCTCGAGTATATTTTGTCTCATCTGCTTTGAAACTCCTGCCTCTTCAACCCGTGCCGCGTCTTATTATCCCGAAATTTCGATGCGTGCAAACACTCCCTCCTCATCCGAAATCGGTCCCGCAGCCTAGACACGTGAAATCCCCCTTCTACCCCTCAGCCGGAAATGTCGGCTCGACGTCGCGGTGTCAAAACCGGTGGGGGTATGCTGGTAACTTACCCTACATTTCGGACAAGCGCATCCCTAAGCCATGGATCCCCCTACATCCCCCTTCGCCCCCCATTCATACACCGAGGCCGCCAAAACCCACGAAACCCCACGCTCCTCGGTCTGCCTCCCGGCCGCCGCCCAGCCAGAGACTCTTCCCCGACAACGACGTCCACCACAACAGCTCGTCGTCCCTCATTCACCGCACTGGATGAGGATCCGTCGTCGATCTCGTCATCCCACCGGATCAGCCGTCCCGTCCTCCACCTCCAAGGAGCTTCGCCGACATTCGCCTCGTCTATCGCGCCACCTCCATCCCCACAGCGTCGTCTTGACCTACCCCACAGGAACCGCAACACCCTCACCAATTCCTCGGATGAAGCCGAGGCCAACTCGGCGACACCTAGGAGGTTCTGCACTCACCGCTGCATTTTATCTTTTATTCGATCTCACGGGGCTGTCGGTGCTCGATACCGAGCAGCCATGGCGGGTCTCCATCGACGGCGCTGTCGCCGGCCACTTCATCCACGACGTCTCTCCCCCATGTCATTGCTTCCTCGGCGGCCACTTTGTGCCGCTGCTCTGCTCTACTATTGTTGTCGGTCGTGCTGGTGCTCCGCTCTTGCTCTCGTTCGTGCTGCTGCTCTGCTCTTGCTCTCGCTCGCACTGCTGCTGCACGACCTCTGGCAGCTACAGGAGTTGCTGCTTAAGCACTCGCTCGTGGTTCTGCTACATGACTTGCTCTCTGCTAGTGCGTTCCCTGCTCGAGCGTCTGCTGATTTAGATCACTGCTTCTCTGCTACTTGTGCTCAAACGCCCTAAACATCTATTGCAATGCTCTTCTACTAGTTTAATCAGTTTCGACAGTAAAATTCAGTTTCAACTGTAAAGTTTAGAACCCGTCGGGGAGGCCTGAGAGGCGGTGGTTTACCCTATGGCGGATGTCAGTGGTTCGAGTCCGCTTATCTCCAGCCTATGAACTTAGCGGATACTATGATAGCGATAGCACCGAATTTTGCCAATTCCGCAGTTCGTTCTATGATTTCACATTCATGGGCGTTGATAAGATCCTTCCATTTAGTAGCACCTTAGGATGGCATAGCCTTAATGCATCATTTGTCGGAGCGGCCATGGCACGGCTGATGCATTTTACATCTAGCACTTTTTGGTGATGTATTTTACATCATCTATTGCAGATGATATTAGAGTCCCACTTCAGATTAACGTTGTCTGTCTTGTCCTGCTTTAGCCTCGCCGCCGTCACCGGAGCTGCTCCAACAACGGAACCGTCCATCACAGCGGAGCAGTACCCTCGGCGCCTTCCAGAGGCCTCAGATCTTCTTCCCCGCCTCCGACAGTCACACCAGCATCACCACCCTCCACGTCCAACCCAATGATGTTGAGGTCGACAAGGCTATGCCAAAGAGGTTGTACACTCGTTGCATCACTTTGTTACTCTGCATTCATGTCGATCCCTTAGGGATCCTTTGCTATGGAACTACTATGGTACTACTATTCGTGCATTTGGTTAGAGTGGAGCAAAGCAAAACTGGAAGATATTTTTCCTTTGGTGTCTCTTTCAAAGAAAAAGTGGTAGGAATTTTAATATCCAGTTGGATATCCTTTTCAAATTAATATGCATGAAGAACGGGACTAATTGCATTACTGGCATAATAAAATTCTTATTTTTTTCATTTTCATGTGGTTTGACTTTAATTTGACCCTGTTTCTCCATTGACGTGTTCTTCCAATTCACGTGAACCAAACACCGAGGTTCATAGAAATCCTATGTTTCCAAATGCTCTGTTTTGCACGTGCATTCCTATCCTATTCCTCTGTTTTTTCTGTCCCTGCGTTTATAGAATCCTCCAATTCTAAGGAGCCCTTACAGATTTACTTCATTTCCAGATAGGCGTCAAATAAAAATTTGTGTGTTATGTCCTGCTCCTGTCGTGCCGTCATCCACCCCACCTGAGGTGCACCATCGATAGAAGCGTTCACTGCAGCAGAGATTCCCCCTGCAAACTTTCTTTCGCCGCCTCAGATCATCTTCCCCGTTGTCGGCAGCCACGCCAACTGCATTACCATCATCGACTGAGCAGATGAACCTGAGGACAACACAGTTCCGTAAGAGAGGTCGCGGTCTTTCGTGTTTGCTTACATTATACATCGGTTATTATTACCTGCTACTTTATCGTTCAAACTTGAGTTTTAAAATGCCCGTGGGTATCATATCGAGGCAGCAACGAATAGTATCTGTCTACTATCTTGTTCATCTGGGGTCTTCTATGTGGTTCATGTTGGGTGGGCAACAAATAATAGATGATCCATTGTCTATCTTTTTAAACTAAAGCTATAATCTACCTGCTATCATTAGTTTTGGATCTATCCACTCGTTTGCTACCATCAGTCTTGATTTCTGCATGCACCCCTTAGGCCTTACAAAATCTAATTAGTTTTTTATTATGCATGTCAGTTATTGTACGCAATCGTACTAAACATGTAGAGAAAAAGAGAAGACCGTTGCGTGCGAATATAATGTCATGCAGACGCCGCTCCATGGTGGGCGAAGTGCCCCCCTCCTGCATTCAGATGGAGATTCAGAAGGAGCCGACCACGCCTGTTTACCACCTGAGGTGTTTGCTCTAACCTGGCATGCTGATGTTGGTCATATCATGCATATGGCGCCTTGCATTGCTTACATTATACATCTTATATGTCATCAACTTAGTTTAGATTTGCTTTGTGTGAATGCCACCTGTTTGGTTTCTATATCATACTCCCACCATTCCTAAATATTTGTCTTTCTAGAGATTTCAACAAGTGACTACATACAGAACAAAAGGAGTGAATCTACACTCTAAAATGTGTCTATATACATCCGTATGTGGTAGTCCATTTGAAATATGTAAAAAGACAAATATTTGGGAATGGAGGGAGTATATGGGAATTATGCAATGCCATCTTCTTTAGCCAGGCATCATATACGTGAATCATGCAATGCCATCCTGTTTAGCCAGTCATCGTATATGTGAATTGTATTGTGCCATATTTTTTCTATAATGTATTCCATTTGTCAACAATGTTTATACATTCATCTACTCTTCCTGTGCATCAGCCATTTGAGTCGGTCATGGGAAAATCCGGAGTGAAAACAAGGTCTTCTAAGCATTCAGTGCAACCTGTCGATGCAGATTTCTTGCTGGTTACAGATAGCTCCTCAGAGGAGGATTCAGAGAGAGATGACCAGTCA
>NC_057809.1:160446017-160503256 GCF_018294505.1 Triticum aestivum
TGGGTTATATTGCTCATATCATGCATATGGTGTCTTGCATTGCCATGCCATCTGCTTAGATTAGACATGCTTTGTGTGAATGCCTCCTATTCGCTTTCTATATCAGATATGTGAATTATGCAATGCCATGTTTTTTAGCCAGTTATCATATATGTGAATTATGCACCGCCATGGAGCTAGGCGTCATATATGTGAATTATCGCATGCCATCTTTTTTTCATTACGTATTCCATTTGTCGACAATCTGTGTATATTGAACTACTCTTCATGTGTACCAGCCATTTGAGCCGGTTATGGAAAAATCTGGAGTGAAAACAAGGTCTTGAGAGCAGGCATTGGTACCTGTTGAAGCATATATCTCGATGGTTACAGGGAGCTCCTCTGAGGAGGATTTAGAGACAGATGACCAGTCCTATATCCCACCTGAGGTGTATGCTGTAAGTTGCAATGTTTATATTTCTCATATGATGCATATGGTGTCTTGCATTGCTTAGTTTAGACATCATATGCACAATATTGAATTCTATCTGCTTAGTTTAGATATCATACATGCGAGTGCCAGCTGCTTAGTATATGAATCAATTATGTCAATTATATCATGCCATCCTGTATACTTAGACAACATGTATGTGAATTATTTCATCCCAACCTATTTTAGAAAGACATCATATAGTTCTTTCATGTCATCCTGTTTAGGTACTCATCATATGTTGAATTATGACATTATATCCTGTTAAGTTATCCATCATATATCTGAAACTGTGTCATGCTATCCTGTTTAGTTAGGCATCATATATGTGAAACTGTGTCATGCTGTCCTGTTTGGTTAGACAACATATATGTGAATTATGCACCGCCATGTAGAGAAAAAGACAAGACCGTTGTGTGGGAATACAATGTCATGCAGGCGCCGCTCCATGGTGGGCGAAGTGCCCCCCTCCCGCCATTCCATATTGTATTCCATAGGAAGATAACTGTTTAGATGGGGATTCAGAGGGAGCGAGCCACTCCTATTTACCACCTGAGGTGTTTGCTCTAACCTGGCATGCTGATGTTGGTCATATCATGCATATGGCGCCTCGCATTGCTTACATTATTCATCTTATATGTCATCAGCTTAGTTCAGATTTGCTTTGTGTGAATGCCACCTGTTTGGTTTCTATATCATACTCCCAACGTTCCTAATTTTTTATCTCTTTAGATATTTCAACAAGTGACTACATACAGAGAAAAATGAGTGAATCTACACTCTAAAATATGTCTATATACGTCCGTATGTAGTAGTCCATTTGAAATTTCCAAAAAGACAAATATTTAGGAACGGAGGGAGTATATGGGAATTATGCAATGCCATGTTTTTCAGCCAGTTATCATATATGTGAATTATGCACCGCCATGTAGCCAGGCATCATATATGTGAATTATCTCATGCCATCTTTTTTTCATTATGTATTCCATTTGTCGACAATCTATGTATATTGAAATACTCTTCATGTGTATCAGCCATTTGAGCCGGTTATGAAAAAATCAGGAGTGAAAACAAGGTCTTCAGAGCAGGCAATGGCACCTGTTGAAGCATATATCTCGATGGTTACAGGGAGCTCCTTTGAGGAGGATTCAGAAACAGATGACCAGTCGTATCCCCCCCCCCCCGAGGTGCATGCTCTAACTTGGCAAGGTTATATTGCTCATATCATGCATATGGTGTCTTGCAGTGCCATGCCATCTGCTTAGATTAGACATGCTTTGTGAGAATGCCTTCTGTTTGCTTTCTATATCAGATATGTGAATTATGCAATGCCATGTTTTTCAGCCAGTTATCATATATGTGAATTATGCACCGCCATGTAGCCAAGCATCATATATGTGAATTATCTCATGCCATCTTTTTCTACATTACGTATTCCATTTGTCGACAATCCGTGTATATTGAACTACTCTTCATGTGTATCAGCCATTTGAGCCGGTTATGGAAAAAATAGGAGTGAAAACAAGGTCTTCAGAGCAGGCAATGGTACCTGTTGAAGCATATATCTCGATGGTTACGTGGAGCTCCTCAAAGGAGGATTCAGAGACAGATGACCAGTCCTATATCCCACCTGAGGTGTATGCTCTAAGTTGCAATGTTTATATTTCTCATATCATGCATATGGTGTCTTGCATTGCTTAGTTTAGACACCATATGCACAATATTGAATTCCATCTACTTAGTTTAGAGATCATACAAGCGAGTGCCAGCTGCTTAGTATATGAATCAATTATGTCAATTATATCATGCCATCGTGTATACTTAGACAACATTTATGTGAATTATTTCATCCCAACCTATTTTAGAAAGACATCATATAGTTTTGTCATGTCATCCTGTTTAGATACTCATCATATGTTGAATTATGCCATTATATCCTGTTAAGTTATCCATCATATATCTGAAACTGTGTCATGCTATCCTGTTTAGTTAGGCATCATATATCTGAAATTGTGTCATGATGTCCTGTTTGCTTAGACAACATATATGTGAATTACCACATCTGTCTATCATACAATGTCTATACGTTCAATTTCTTTTCTTGTTTATCAGCCATTTGAATTGGAGGGGGTGATGGCAGTATCTAAGGGAGCAAAAACCTGTTCTTCACAAAAGACAATGCTACCCGTCGATGCAGATAGAACCATGGTTGTACTGGCCCACAAACTTGCCCCACCACACATAATCGAGACTCTTCCAAATTGCACACTTACACGGTTGGGCAGAGAACCAGATACAACCCATCTAACCCCAACCCCAGCGGATAGTAACCCACTTCTAGTTGACAAAGCACCATGTCCACCACAGAGTACCCCCACACGAGCAGTTTGTAAAGCAACTACAGTGCCCAAAGCACGAAGACCACCACAGCGAACCCAAACTCCACATTTAAAGTAGAAGAGCAACTGTTCTCAGGTTAGATTCCGTAGCTATGGTCCATATTCCTTTGCTGTTGCATCACTGTATTTACTCATACCAACTACTTTCGAATATGAAGGATCCAATTGAAACTCCAATGGCGCAACAGGTATGTTTTAAACCTATTTCTTTAACTGGATTGCTGTTCTAACTTCTTCCTCTATGCTGGTTTCAGTTTCAGTTGTATAAACAGGTATGTTATCATGTGATGCACATTACAAGTGTTGCCAATGCTGTGTAGTTTCTCACACTTATATTTTGTCTATGCTGTCATGTCTTCAAAATATATGAGTTGAACTGTGTCTCTATCTTGATTTGGCAACATAAACTAGAATGATATGGACAACACAGTGACCATAGTACATAGATATATGTTTGTTTCATGCTTTTATCCTGTCCAGCTTACTACTAAACCGGTTTACCAAAATGAGTTTGGTATACTACATGCTAAACCTGTGATGTGTCTGCTTGTTTCTCTTGTAGTATGCGAATATAATATTGGAGAAGAGCACCGCACTATGCAATGGTAGAGAAAGTAATGCATATAAGGTTCAAGATAGTGATACAACCCTGTTGGTCTCCAAGAAAGGTGATAAAAATGATATTTTAAACAGTGAGAAAACCCCACAGTCCTGTGTTGATGTAGTGTTCGAGTTACTGGCCAGTACCGCTGGCACAAGCTCTTCAACCTCGCTGCCTAAATCACTTCAGCTTCTTCAGTCTCAGCTACACGCTAAAAGTCATCAGTCAGCTGTGCTATGGCAAGAAGCCAAAGGACTGAGGAAGTCCCTGCAGAATTCAGATGCATACTTTCTTGTGCAACAACAAGCGCTGGAGGATTTAAGCGCCAAACAAGAGAAAGTTAATAAGCTTGCTAAGCATCTTGCCAGCATTATGGGTACCCTGGATATTGTTTCTTGAGCTCTTCTGAAGTGGTTTTAGTTCTGGACTTGTTTTGCCGTGATGTTTATTTGCACTGGTCACCAACTTTGACGACCAATATATGTGATATGCTGCTTTGTTCCCTATATTTGCACTGATAGCGAACTTTGATGCCCAATGGATGTAATATGTGTAATAGCCATGCTAGCCTAGTGTAAGTTGCTTGCTTATTTAGTTCCTTGTTGTCTTGTTTATTTGTTTGCTTGTAGTCAGTGCAGTTCTTTTTCCGCGGTTTGCTAGTGGCCGCAATAACCTATTTTTTAAAACTAGGCCACAATAACCATGGGCTACATATTTACTGTAGTTACCATGGGCCTCCTACGGGTTGTAGAAACAATGGGCCTTCTAAGGGTCGTAGAAACAATGGGCCTTCTACGGGCCGTAGCATCAATGGGCCTTCTACCGGTCGTATGATCGATACGCCAAACATGGGCCAATAACATACCACATTATGGGCCGTAAACGGGCTAGATTTGGAATCGTCCATTCATGGGCCGACAATAACTAGTCGTCGTTAATCGGCCGTATTGGACGACGCTATGAAAACAGCCCAACGGATTAACGGGCTGCAAACGGGCCGATTGTAACCGCGGGCTGAATTTGGCCCACAAGCAGAAAAGGCCAATAACGGGCCGTAAGTAACCGAATGCTGGAAATGAGCCCAAGAATAAATGGGACCTGGGAAGGCCAAAAGATAACACGGGTTGGAAAGGGCCCAATGGAATAATGGGCCATTAATGGGTATAAAGGGGTACACTGTTCATTGCGGGCCAGATTCACCACGGGCCTTTAATGGGCCAAGACTTACAATGGCCTCGTATGGGCCGAAAGACATCATGGGCCATACATGGGCCGGAAGTTACAATGAGCTGGAATCATATTGGACGGCCCAGATGAAGCTATTGGGCTTAATTCCGATAGGCCGTAATGGGCCGTGAGTTAGCAGGCCATAAATGGGCTATATAGGAATAGGCTTTTCGTGGGCCGGCCCATTACCTTTTGACCAAGTCAAACGGGCCAGCCTTTTCATCGGTATGGGCCTCTATTGGGCCGTGCCACATGCTGACATATCATAGGCGCCTCCTGTCCAATGAATGGATGACATCTGTCCCAACGGTGAGCCAACACGTGTTTCCTCTAGCCAATGAGAATTTTACACTTGGAAAATCCTCATTGGTCCAGGAAGTTAGCGGGTTATCGGATCCAAAACCGAACTCGATAGCTTAACGGTGACCCGTTACGGTGGATGCCACATGTCGGTCACCCTTGACGAAAGCACTTCCATGACGCGCGATTTATCGTCATGGAAGTGGACACTTCCGTGATGATAATTTTGGTAATGTCATGGAACACTTCTACGACAGCACAGGTATGACTATCTTGATTCTGTCATAAAATTTTCATGGATGTACATGCATGACAGAAAACATGACCTGCTGTGACAAACACGTATCATCACGGAAGTGTCTTTTTTTGTAGTGGCAGTGTTGGGACTTTTTGGTTTCCGAGGCACGTGCCACATCAAAATTGTGAAATTGGCTATTCAAACATCACACAACACCTCTTTGGGCCACATGCATGCAAGCGGTGGTTATCCTAGCTAGGACACTCATGTGTGACGCTTCCATCTGTGGGCCCACGAGGCCAACGTTGATGCAGGCATGCATCACTGGTAGAAAAAGGGCCTGTTGTCCCGGTTCGTAAGGGCCTTTTGTCCCGGTTCCTGAACCGGGACTAAAGGGTTGGTACTAATGCTCTGTCCCTTTAGTCCCGGTTCAATCCAGAACCGAGACTGATGGGCCTCCACGTGGCCTGTGTGCGGAGCCCAGGCAGGAGACCCTTTGGTCCCGGTTGGTGGCACCAACCGGGACCAATAGGCATCCACGCGTCAGCATTTCTGTGGCTGGGGTTTTTGTTTTTTTTGAAGGGGGGGGGGTTTGGGGGTTTTGGGGGGTTAATTTAGGTGTTTCATATATTGTGTTAGCTAGCTATAATTAATAGAGAGAAGTGTCCTCTCTTATGTTCGTGCTTGGTCGACGCTACGTACTATACATACGTATAGAGAGGACTAGACACGCTAGCTAGCTAGTAAGCGAATGAAGGAAACAGAAGATCGTCATGAACATATATGCATACAGAGAGAAGTGGTATCGACCACCTCTCCTTCTCTGAGAGATTGGTCGAACAACAAGTTCTCGTATATCTATCCGACACTACCGGCTACATATATACAATAATTATCTCTTACAAATATAATCAAACGGACTCATGGTCCACATAGTATTCTCCGTCTTCAGCGATCACATGGTCAAGAAAGAATGCCGCCAATTCCTCTTGAATTGCTCGCATGCGAGCTGGTGCTAGGAGTTCATCCCGCTTCCGAAACATCTAATTTGAAGAAGGGGGTCAATACATATATATATATGAATGAATGAAACTCAACACAAATGATGGTAATAAAATAAAATTGTGAATGTTGTTATTTGCGTACTTCATATTGTTCGTCAGTGTAGCCCCGCTCACAGGTCGTGTGGCGGATGGACTGGCAAACGTAGTATCCACAGAAATCGTTCCCTTGTTCCTGCCACAACCACTTTACAAGAAATAGAGGTCAATCAAACTGATAAGCAAGAATGCCAAATCAATAGGAGATGCGCGGAACATGCTACTATAGTACTTACTTTCGGGTGTCTAAATTGCAGCTTCTTCGGGAGTCCTAGAGCTTTTTTGGAGAATTTTTTCCAAACCCTGCCAGACAAAAAAACAATTACTTGATATATCAGGAAATGAACAAAGTTGCTGATATGGTGGATAATGCTCGATTTAACTTACTTCTCGAGCATTTGAGTCATGTCTGCATAGTCCTGGGGATCTTTTCGTCTTGAGTCTAAGACGGTTACTAGTCCCTGCTCAAGCTTAATCTCTAGGAGAATATAGTGGTAACTGCACACGTATGCATAACTCATCAATTACATTACTATAACCTTGACTAATATATAAGGGAAACCGAATACGCACAAGACAGTAACACTCACTGGAAGTTGTAAGGAAAGAGTATTATATCTTTGTTTTCATTTATTACCAACGACCGTAGCAAGTTGGCCTCGGTAGCTTGTCACAGCCCCAGATCAGCCCTTGTTTGTTTTTGCTTTAGCATCCATGCATCATGTTTAAATTTTATAAAACTTGAAATGGGGATTGCCTAAACCCTAGCATTAAAGGAATTCAAATAGGTTCAACTAAAAATATTTTTCAGTGAATCCAATTGGCTTTAGAAAATGTTCATCATTTCTGGGGAAATGCTATAAACCATAACCAGAGGTGCTGCACATTTTCATGATATATTGGGCTCTGGATTTAAATCATACCTTATTTGCATTTGGGCATTTAAATTTTATATATTATATTAAATGTCCAAATATTCATGAACTGAAATTCTGGTTATTGGAAATAATCCAAATAATGGCCACAAGCAGTCTCATGATTTTTGGAAGTGCATAGGTATTTTAATAAAGCCCAACAGTTTACAGAAAATTAGAAAACTAAAACAAATAATAAAGAGAGGGAGAGAAGGCCACCAGGCCACCTACCTAACTTACCTGGTGCCAGCAACCGGCCCAGCTCCTGTGCTGGCAGCCCACCGGTGCGGCCCAGCCCACCAGGCGTCCCCCCTCCCGTCTTCCCCGCGCCAGTAGGCAGCGCGCGTGGCCGACGGGCGCCGACGCTGCCTCGGCCACCTCCTGCTTCCCCGGCCACCTCCTGCTTCCACCGCGACGCCACGGCCCTTCTAGCATCGCCACGCAGCCCCTGGCTCCCTCTCTCACTCCCCTCGCTCCTCCCCCTCCTCTGTTTCTTGCACGCAGCCACCGAGCGGAGCTCGTCGCCGCCGTCCACTGCCACCACGGCCACCGGGCCTCCCTCGCTTCCCCGACTAGCCCACAAGCTCCACCACTCCGTACTCGACCCACCTCACCGAGCCACGCCCCTCCAGAAGCCCCCGAAGCGCCGCCCCGACGTTTTTCCCCTCCTCGGACCCGCCGGTCGCCGTCGCCCGATTCGTCGGCTCCGGACCATCCCCGGCCTCGTCCCCGCCTCGAATGGATCCGCTGTGAGCCTCCGCTGCTTCTCCTGTGCTCGCCCCCTCTGTTCTCGCCCCCTAGCCCCATCTCCCACCGCGGCCGAGAGCTTCTCGCCGCCGGCCATGGCGTGACCGTGGCCACAGCCACCGCAGCTCGTTCCCGAGCCCACCATCGTGCTCAGCACGATCGCATGAACCCGTAGACACCCACAACGCCTCCTCCCGTGCTCTGTAACGCCACCCCGAGATTGCCCGAACTCCGGCAGCCGCAAAAGAGCTCGCCGCCGGCAGCTCCGGCCACCCCAGCCTCCGCCACCGCCACCGTTGGATGCGCCACTCCACCCTCTCCCCGTAGCTGCTCGCTGCGCGCCAAAAGAGCCCCTGTAGTTGGTTCCCAACGCGCACCGCCGCGTCTGGCCTCGCCGGCGTCATGTCGCCGGTGGGTTTGACCCCGTTGACTACTGACCATGTGGGCCCAGTTTGACCCCTGGGTCAATGACAGGTGGGGCCCAGCTCTGTTAGTTAATTAGGATTAGTACTAATTGAATTAGTTAAACTAATTACCCCTACTGACACTGACAGTGGGCCCCGTGGCTATTAATTTGATTAGTTAGAATTAATTAACTCTGTTAGTCACCTGAGTCACTGACCAGTGGGCCCCACTGGTCAGGTTTGACCCGGACCAGCCCCTGTTGACCTGCTGACATCATGCCAACGTCATGCTGACGCAGTAATGTTTTCTGGATTTATTTTAATTCAGGAAATTTCAGAAAATGCCCTAAACTTCTAAAAATCATATAAAATCAACCGTAACTCCAAATCAAATAAATTATATATGAAAAATTATCAGAAAAATTCAAGGAATCCATCTGTACCATTCTCATGCATGTTTGAACAATTTTTGTCCTCTGTTTTGGACAAAACAAATAAAGGACATTTAAATAATCATATATGGAGTTGGAGTTTGAATCATGTATTCAAACCAACTTCATTTAAATCATAGCTAGGTGCATTAGCCCAAAACACATTCATATTGCCATGTCATAGCATGCATCATATTGTGCATTGCATTGATCGTGTTTCTTCTATGTTTGCCGGTGTTGTTCCCCCTCGATAGACGTTGTACCGGCGATGTGATCGATGACACCGATGAAGAGCTATATTATCTTCAGAAGTGCCAGGCAAGCAAAACACCCTTGTTCATTCCGATATAATCCCACTCTCTCGCTCCTGCTCTCTTTTACTGCATTAGGACAACAACGATTCATCTGTTACTTGCTGCGGTAGCTGAACCCCTTTATCCTCTGCATGACCTGTCATTCCACACTAAATAGATGAAACCCACTAGCATGAGTAGGAGTTGTTTGAGCCCTGTTGTGCCTACTCATTCTTGCTTGTTTGTCATGCCTGCTACTGCTTAGAGTTGTGTCAGGTCTGATTCATCGGGAATGAATCAGAGGTGTGTGAACATGTCCTACTGTGTGTGAGCTAAGTGTGTGAACACAATTTGGTAAAGGTAGCGGTGAGAGGCCATGTAGGAGTACATGGTGGGTTGTCTCATTGAAGCCGTCCTCAGGAACTGAGTTCTATGTTTGTGATCCATGATTCAGCTACTACCACGCATTGGGCCCGAAACCAATGGACCCTCTCGGCTTCTTAATCACCCTTGTCCTCTGTCCAGGAGTTGCAAGTAGTTTCTGGTGTTTGTAGTATGCTGGAGGCCGTGGGCAGTGCTGATCGGAGGGGTGGGCTGTGATGCGGTAGGCACGTGGCACGGTGTACCGGGCGCCCGTTTGGTGTCTCGGGAACCCTGTACACATCGTTTGGGGCTGTGAGCGAAACTCCGGCCGGATCTCCTCATGGATGGAACCCGAATAGGCGATAAACCTGGACTAGAGACTCGAGTGTTTAGGTAGGCCGTGGCCGACACCCACGTTGGGCTTCCGCTTGAAGGTTGCCGAGTACATGTCGTGTAAACAGCGGTAAGTGGTGAGAGCGTGTGTGAAGAAGTACACCCCTGCAGGGTTAACATCATCTATTCGAATAGCCGTGTCCGCGGAAAAGGACTTCTGGGTTGCTTATATCAGTTCATAGACAAATGAAAGTGGATACTCTAAAATACGCAAGATAAGCGTGAGTGCTATGGATGGCGTTCTCGTAGGGAGACGGGAGCGGATCCATAGTAGTGTATTGGTTGGTGGATATGTGGACTCGTGTGCGCCACCTCAAAAGAGTTACTTGCAGTCGTAGTTCAAGATAGCCACCGAGTCAAAGCTGGCTTGCTGTAGTTAAACCCCACCATCCCCTTGTTGAAAATGATGCATATGTAGTTAGTTCTGATGTAAGTCTTGCTGGGTACATTTGTACTCATGTTTGCCTATTTTATGTTTTTGAAGAGAGACCTCAGTCTCGCTAGTAGTTCCGCGTGGTCTTCGACGTTTAGCTTGATACCTCAGCTACGATCTTGTGCCCTCGGCAGGATCTGGTAGATAGTCAGGCTTCTCAGCCCTTTTCATTTGTAGATGTCTGTACTCAGACATGTTGAGCTTCCGCTTGTGCTTTGATTTGTATGCTCTGAATGTTGGGTCATGAGACTTATGTTTGTAATATCTCGCTCCTCGGAGCCTATTGAATAAATACTTGAGTCGTAGAGTCATGTTGTGATGCCATGTTGTGTTTGCACATATCGAGCATATTGTGTGTATGTTATTGAAATGCTTGGTATGTGTGGGATCTGACTATCTAGTTGTTTATCTTTAGTAGCCTCTCTTACCGGGAAATGTCTCCTAGTGTTTCCACCGAGCCATGGTAGCTTGCTATTGCTCCGGAACACTTAGGCTGGCCGGCATGTGTCCTTCTTCGTTCCTGTGTCTGTCCCTTCGGGGAAATGTCACGCGATGAATACCGGAGTCCTGTTAGCCCGCTACAGCCCGGTTCACCGGAGCCCTGCTAGCCCAGTGCTACAGCCTGGATTCATTCGCTGATGACCGACACGTTCGATGTTGGGTCATGGATGCCTGTCCCTGTAAGTTTGTGCCACTTTGGGTTTACGACTAGCCATGTCAGCCCGGGCTCCTTATCATATGGATGCTAGCGACACTATCATATACGTGTGCCAAAAGGCGCAAACGGTCCCGGGCAAAGGTAAGGCGACACCCGTCGGAATACCGTGCGTGAGGCCGCAAAGTGATATGAGGTGTTACATGCTAGATCGATGTGGCATTGAGTCGGGGTCCTGACAGCGTTGGTATCAGAGCTTGACTGCCTGTAGGATTACCAAGCCAAACTGGTCGAAGTTGAGTCTAGAAATTCTTTAGTTATATAAGGGAATTGATTGTGGGATGGAACGTAAGGCTCTTTTTACTCCTTATACCTTATGCCCTTCTGATCTGAGTCATCTTATCTTTCCTACGGGGATTAAGAACTAGGCTATCTCTTCTTTCTATCAGGATCACGTGTTACTAATCCGTAGACTTATAGAATTGTTGGAATTAAGCCTCAGTTCAGTTTCTACCTCTGTATGTTAATTATTGATCTCAAAACCTTTATATTGTGCTTCTGAGTGGTTATGCCACCATTTTTGTGATTTTCTCAAATCTTTTTGAGCATTTACAGCCATTATGCTGTCCGAGTCATCCCAGGTTTCTAAACAATCTGATGCACTTGCAAATCCTTTCCCTCTGGTTTTTATATTCCTTTGGGCCAGGTTAACCACACTAATCGGTGAGTTGAGGTACTCTGTTGCCTCGACATATATGTTGGAGTTAATAATTATGACCTTAAGTGCTTAGGGGATCATCTAGTGGTCTAGCCATGATCTGTGTTTCCAGTGTGATGATTCTGGCCGTCATTATCGAAAGCATCCCGTGATGCCATTTAGTTAGTAGGCATTCTATTCCTGGGTTCTTGAACCCGAGATTCACCCTACTTACATCATGTTGATAGTGTTGCTAGTTCATTTAGGATATTAGTAACCTTTGCGATAGTCCTCGAGGTTCGTGGTACATCCTTCTTCCAATTACCATGAACCATTCTTGGCAGGAGTTCTTCTGAACCAAAAGATGTCAACAAGAGTGCTCTCAATGAGTTCTCCATGCTATATTGTGACTCTGCCAGCTCAACCTTTCTGCATGGGTTATCCGGAAGAATTATGTTGAACCTGGTTCGACATACTAATCTATGCATCCACAACTCAGAAAGTTATATGTTCCTTTGAGTTGTCCCTCTTTAGTTGTCTACTGACCTTCGTCTATCAATTGATAGTCAAGAGTATGCATGCATTCATTTATCGATGCCTATTACTCTTGTGGTCCGTCAAGCCATTCTATCGCGGGATGACTAGGAGAAACAAACTCCAGTACCTCTTCCATATCCAGGATTGGGTCAAAGAAGTTGTGCTCCACAGAACAAATTGCTAATCCAGCTTTTGTTCTGCTCTACCTTGGAGTATTACCATCTTTATATCGGGATTGTTATAGGAATTGCACACCATCCTATGAACTCTTGGTACAGTGATACTTCTTGCCATCATTGTTCATTCCTTGGTTCCTGTGTTATTGTAACCGGAATGCCGACAAGTGAATCGTGGTGTGTGAAATCAATACTGCTAGCAACTCTGTTGCTTGGTAGTTAAATGGACGATAACCTCATTCTTAGCGTGTTGATTATTGATTCGTCACCCTAAGACTGATTGCCTAGTCCCTATTCTGGTGCACTCCTCGCCCAATGAGTTAGGAATTATTTCAAGTCCTCACTCATTTGATCATGTCGTCTTGCCCTCAAAAGCAAGATTATTCTCGAGCTTAGTAACATACCGGTGGTTCGTGACTTTCCAAATATCTTCTTGGAAGTGTTACCGGGTTGTTTCCTGACTGTTATGTTGAGCTCGTGATCAAGTTGGTTTCTTGTGAACCACCCTTTCTCCAAGAATCTATGTTGGATATCCCTGAGCTAGTTGGTTAAGCTAGACAACAACTTGGAGAATTGGAAGATAAAAGCTTGCCTGACTTAGTTCGTTCCAAGGGGATATTCTTGTGTAGTGTGTGTTTAAGAAAGATGATATCTTCATCGATTGGTCCCTGTGATCAGTTGCTGGACCTATTGTCTTATCAATCCTTTGATTTGAGTGTGGGCTATCGTCAAATCAAATCAGTACCAACGATGCTCGTAATGTTGTCTTACTCGTGGTTGATCCCTCGAGCATACACCATTACATCTTTGGTTTGACCAATGCTATCACCGTGTTCACATGATGGTGGAAGTCCAGTGATATGGAAATTCCGATGAGTGTTGTTGAGCCCATCAGTAGCATTTCGTCTCCCCCCACGAATCATGTTGAACATCAACCTAGTGTTGAAACTTTTGTAAGCAATGTCTTCGTGCTCCGTTCATGAAGCGTATGTTTGGATGAAAGTAGTGACTTCCTCTAATTCATGTGCATCTGATGTAAGTTGCCGCCATGAATTCGAGGAAGATTGTTTTGTTTCCTTTGGAATCATCCCAAATCAGTCATGCACACGTGCGAAGTATTCTGTAGTCTGGAGGCTTGCAACCTTCATTTTATATGTGTCCCTAGCACACTAAGCCACTGATTGACTTGTTCAAGGAAAAGAAGTCTATGCTTGGGATCTAATCCATGGACTTGCGTAAAGACTTCGATATCCTCGATGATGGTTCCCCACCTGAACTCGGTAGTGTTTAATTATAAGACTACTACGTGGCCATGCTTGTCTGGGACAACGTGTTCACATGTTTGTAGCAGAACCAGCTCATGTTTTGGAGCTTACTATCGTAGTTCATTCCCCGAGAATCTCGCAACGTCATCTCGTCGATTTGTGTTGCAAACTTCCGTTTTCTTCCTAGACTCGATGAGTCTGGAATATCCTAACACCAACCAGATCTGAATCTCAGGCAGATATGATGGTTTGGAACATTTCCCAAGAACTATAATATCGGTCCCTCGGAAACCGGTAAAGTGGATGTCGTGGCCAACACACCCCGCCGGGAGACCTAATATTGTAGTATCTTGATTGGAGAAGTTGGCCACCTCCCCATAGGGATTTCGTAGGATTTACTCCCTAGTTGCCCCTATGGATTTTTGTGTTTCCGAAGTCCGACCTTTTACTTGATGTTCTAGATATCAAACCATAATTGTCTATGGATTACGCTAGCACATCAAGGAGAACATTAGAAGCGGAGTGCTAAATGTCTCTCGGTCGATCATCCAGATTTCGTCCCCTTGGCCTCGTTAAGGTGAAATCTGAGAAAGTGTTATCTTCCTTTGCATCTACATCTTCCACCGGTATTCATCTTGGTAGTATGATGTGTTGCCAGGATCCTTGACACGGATATTGGTAAAATCTTGATGATTATGGAAATGCTCAAGTTCTTGAGAGCACGCGCAAGTGCTAGGCTTGATCGTCGGCATTAACTGTATAGTGCTCTCAGTTTCCTCGGCAATGCTATGACCTTTTCAAACAGTGAATTCACTCTCTATTGTTGGGTTCTTCCCCAGTTACCAGAATCAATCCCAGCATTTGCATTTTGTTCCCAGCTTGCACCGCCAATGTGCCATTCTACCATGGGTCTCTTCCATTTCCGGTGATAAGCAAAAATCATCCATTGCGTTGTCTTCAACAAGGTAGTCCACATCATCCATTCTAGTCCGGGTGTACCATTCCTTTGCACTCCGCCAAACGATCGTTGTGAATTGCCTTAGGCTGGTATGAAGAGTTTCAATGATCTTTGAATCAAAAGTAATTCTTTTGCCACTTAGGGGAATAGCTCTTTGCGTCACCTTTCCTAAGGTGTCCCGTTATGGAGTCATGGCAATCATCTCCTTGTTACTTTGAAACCATGCACCATTTTACTTAAGCGTGGAATGGTTGCCTACCAATTTGAACCTTCGTCATCCATTTCTTTACCATCATTCCTAATGTGTGTTTGGTGTCTCAACTCAAGAGTTGTTCTTACGTCTCTCCATGAACTGATCTTGAGTTGCTCGATCTTCAAAGACGAGTAAATTCTGTAGGGTTTTCCCCTTCTTTCTGTTGTCGTGTCGAGTGAAGATCTCGAAAGAAAAGACGTCAAGACCAAGATGATGGAATGGATCACCATCTCCGAGAAGGGCAATTGGATCATGAAGATTGTGATAGTTTTGTGACTCCCCTTTTCCTCTTACCTCACGTCTTGAATCTCGGGGCGAGATTCTTGTTTAGTGGGGGTGAGCTGTCACAGCCCCAGATCAGCCCTTGTTTGTTTTTGCTTTAGCATCCATGCATCATGTTTAAATTTTATGAAACTTGAAATGGGGATTGCCTAAACCCTAGCATTAAAGGAATTCAAATAGGTTCAACTAAAAATATTTTTCAGTGAATCCAATTGGCTTTAGAAAATGTTCATCATTTCTGGGGAAATGCTATAAACCATAACCAGAGGTGCTGCACATTTTCATGATATATTGGGCTCTGGATTTAAATCATACCTTATTTGCATTTGGGCATTTAAATTTTATATATTATATTAAATGTCCAAATATTCATGAACTGAAATTCTGGTTATTGGAAATAATCCAAATAATGGCCACAAGCAGTCTCATGATTTTTGAAAGTGCATAGGTATTTTTAATAAAGCCCAACAGTTTACAGAAAATTAGAAAACTAAAACAAATAATAAAGAGAGGGAGAGAAGGCCACCAGGCCACCTACCTAACTTACCTGGTGCCAGCAACCGGCCCAGCTCCTGTGCTGGCAGCCCACCGGTGCGGCCCAGCCCACCAGGCGTCCCCCCTCCCGTCTTCCCCGCGCCAGTAGGCAGCGCGCGTCGCCGACGAGCGCCGACGCTACCTCGGCCACCTCCTGCTTCCCCGGCCACCTCCTGCTTCCACCGCGACGCCACGGCCCTTCTAGCATCGCCACACAGCCCCTGGCTCCCTCTCTCACTCCCCTCGCTCCTCCCCCCTCCTTTGTTTCTTGCACGCAGCCACCGAGCGGAGCTCGTCGCCGCCGTCCACTGCCACCACGGCCACCGGGCCTCCCTCGCTTCCCCGACTAGCCCACAAGCTCCGCCACTCCGTACTCGACCCACCTCACCGAGCCACGCCCCTCCAGAAGCCCCCGAAGCGCCGCCCCGACGTTTTTCCCCTCCTCGGACCCGCCGGTCGCCGTCGCCCGATTCATCGGCTCCGGACCGTCCCCGGCCTCGTCCCCGCCTCGAATGGATCCGCTGTGAGCCTCCGCTGCTTCTCCTGTGCTCGCCCCCTCCGTTCTCGCCCCCTAGCCCCATCTCCCACCGCGGTTGAGAGCTTCTCGCCGCCGGCCATGGCGTGACCGTGGCCACAACCACCGCAGCTCGTTCCCGAGCCCACCATCGTGCTCAGCACGATCGCAAGAACCCGTAGACACCCACAACGCCTCCTCCCGTGCTCTGTAACACCACCCCGAGATTGCCCGAACTCCGGCAGCCGCAAAAGAGCTCGCCGCCGGCAGCTCCGGCCACCCCAGCCTCCGCCACCGCCACCGTTGGATGCGCCACTCCACCCTCTCCCCGTAGCTGCTCCCTGCGCGCCAAAAGAGCCCCTGTAGTTGGTTCCCGACGCGCACCGCCGCGTCTGGCCTCGCCGGCGTCATGTCGCCGGTGGGTTTGACCCCGTTGACTACTGACCATGTGGGCCCAGTTTGACCCCTGGGTCAATGACAGGTGGGGCCCAGCTCTGTTAGTTAATTAGGATTAGTACTAATTGAATTAGTTAAACTAATTACCCCTGCTGACACTGACAGTGGGCCCCGTGGCTATTAATTTGATTAGTTAGAATTAATTAACTCTGTTAGTCACCTGAGTCACTGACCAGTGGGCCCCACTGGTCAGGTTTGACCCGGACCAGCCCTTGTTGACCTGCTGACGTCATGCCAACGTCATGCTGACGCAGTAATGTTTTCTGGATTTATTTTAATTCAGGAAATTTCAGAAAATGCCCTAAACTTCTAAAAATCATATAAAATCAACCGTAACTCCAAATCAAATAAATTATATATGAAAAATTATCAGAAAAATTCAAGGAATCCATCTGTACCATTTTCATGCATGTTTGAACAGTGTTTGTCCTCTGTTTTGGACAAAACAAATAAAGGGCATTTAAATAATCATATATGGAGTTGGAGTTTGAATCATGTATTCAAACCAACTTCATTTAAATCATAGCTAGGTGCATTAGCCCAAAACACATTCATATTGCCATGTCATAGCATGCATCATATTGTGCATTGCATTGATCGTGTTTCTTCTGTGTTTGCCGGTGTTGTTCCCCCTCGATAGACGTTGTACCGGCGATGTGATCGATGACACCGATGAAGAGCTATATTATCTTCAGAAGTGCCAGGCAAGCAAAACCCCTTGTTCATTCCGATATAATCCCACTCTCTCGCTCCTGCTCTCTTTTACTGCATTAGGACAACAACGATTCATCTGTTACTTGCTGCGGTAGCTGAACCCCTTTATCCTCTGCATGACCTGTCATTCCACAGTAAATAGATGAAACCCACTAGCATGAGTAGGAGTTGTTTGAGCCCTGTTGTGCCTACTCATTCTTGCTTGTTTGTCATGCCTGCTACTGCTTAGAGTTGTGTCAGGTCTGATTCATCGGGAATGAATCAGAGGTGTGTGAACATGTCCTACTGTGTGTGAGCTAAGTGTGTGAACACGATTTGGTAAAGGTAGCGGTGAGAGGCCATGTAGGAGTACATGGTGGGTTGTCTCATTGAAGCCGTCCTCAGGAACTGAGTTCTGTGTTTGTGATCCATGATTCAGCTACTACCACGCATTGGGCCCGAAACCAATGGACCCTCTCGGCTTCTTAATCACCCTTGTCCTCTGTCCAGGAGTTGCAAGTAGTTTCTGGTGTTTGTAGTATGCTGGAGGCCGTGGGCAGCGCTGACCGGAGGGGTGGGCTGTGATGCGGTAGGCACGTGGCACGGTGTACCGGGCGCCCGTTTGGTGTCTCGGGAACCCTGTACACATCGTTTGGGGCTGTGAGCGAAACTCCGGCCGGATCTCCTCATGGATGGAACCCGAATAGGCGATAAACCTGGACTAGAGACTCGAGTGTTTAGGTAGGCCGTGGCCGACACCCACGTTGGGCTTCCGCTTGAAGGTTGCCGAGTACATGTCGTGTAAACGGCGGTAAGTGGTGAGAGCGTGTGTGAAGAAGTACACCCCTGCAGGGTTAACATCATCTATTCGAATAGCCGTGTCCGCGGAAAAGGACTTCTGGGTTGCTTATATCAGTTCATAGACAAGTGAAAGTGGATACTCTAAAATACGCAAGATAAGCGTGAGTGCTATGGATGGCGTTCTCGTAGGGAGACGGGAGCGGATCCATAGTGGTGTATTGATATGGTGAATATGTGGACTCGTGTGCGCCACCTCAAAAGAGTTACTTGCAGTCGTAGTTCAGGATAGCCACCGAGTCAAAGCTGGCTTGCTGCAGTTAAACCCCACCATCCCCTTTGTTGATAATGATGCATATGTAGTTAGTTCTGATGTAAGTCTTGCTGGGTACATTTGTACTCACGTTTGCCTATTTTATGTTTTTGCAGAGAGACTTCAGTCTCGCTAGTAGTTCCGCGTGGACTTCGACGTTTAGCTTGTTACCTCAGCTACGATCTTGTGCCCTCGGCAGGATCTGGTAGATAGTCAGGCTTCTCAGCCTTTTTCATTTGTAGATGTCTGTACTCAGACATGTTGAGCTTCCGCTTGTGCTTTGATTTGTATGCTCTGAATGTTGGGTCATGAGACTCATGTTTGTAATATCTCGCTCCTCGGAGCCTATTGAATAAATACTTGAGTCGTAGAGTCATGTTGTGATGCCATGTTGTGTTTGCACATATCGAGCATATTGTGTGTATGTTATTGAAATGCTTGGTATGTGTGGGATCTGACTATCTAGTTGTTTATCTTTAGTAGCCTCTCTTACCGGGAAATGTCTCCTAGTGTTTCCACCGAGCCATGGTAGCTTGCTACTGCTCCGGAACACTTAGGCTGGCCGGCATGTGTCCTTCTTCGTTCCTGTGTCTGTCCCTTCGGGGAAATGTCACGCGATGAATACCGGAGTCCTGTTAGCCCGCTACAGCCCGGTTCACCGGAGCCCTGCTAGCCCAGTGCTACAGCCTGGATTCATTCGCTGATGACTGACACGTTCGATGCTGGGTCATGGATGCCTGTCCCTGTAAGTTTGTGCCACTTTGGGTTTACGACTAGCCATGTCAGCCCGGGCTCCTTATCATATGGATGCTAGCGACACTATCATATACGTGTGCCAAAAGGCGCAAACGGTCCCGGGCAAAGGTAAGGCGACACCCGTGGGAATACCGTGCGTGAGGCCGCAAAGTGATATGAGGTGTTACATGCTAGATCGATGTGGCATTGAGTCGGGGTCCTGACATAGCTGCGGCATGAAATTTAACCTGAGTTGCATCTATGAGATATGTGTTAATGAACCCAATATCACCGACTTGTCTTTTCTTCAATTCGGCGATCTTCAATCTGCATAATATAGTGAGGATGATTATAAATACATGCAATGAAAGAGCTAAGCTATATAGAGAGACTTAATGACAGAAGTAGTACTACTTACAGACAGTAGCAGGTGACCGTTGTTTTATCGAGGGCCAATTGATTGAAAAACTGAAAGAACTCCTCAAATGGAACAGGAAACAGTTCAATTCCAACGAGGTCATGCTCCTTTTTAACTTTTACATACAAAGTACTCCTCCCCCCAGAGTCTCTGCAGATTTTCAAGTACCAATCATGCAATCTTCGCATCATCGTTGATAGAGATCTTTCATCTTTGACGAGAGGCTTCCCATACTCGTATCTTTGTATCTGCACCTCCATGAAATCATAATGTACATCGTCGGGCAGGTAATCGCCAAGATTGCTATAACCGGGCACCATCCTCGGATCATTAGCGACGTTGTCGCTTGGCACCTTGAGCGGGGGGCACGATTGCTTTGCTTGTTCGCCGAGCTGGGCAATTTGTTTCCCAGCTCGTCGTTCTTTCAGCCTTTGATCACTGACAGTACTTCCCGACCGCTCCGCTTCGGCAAATTCCTTTCCAATAATGCGCTCATAGTTTCCTTTCGGCAGAGACTTGGGTGGTTTTGTCAGGGCAGCCAGAGTGCGCTTCGCTTTCACCGGATCTACCTTCTCCTCAGGAGGTGGATGTTTCTTTGCTTTCACCCCTTCAAAGTAGTTCCTCACTTCTTCTCGTGTGATCTCGGCGTTCTCCTCTGGGATCCTCTCGTATGGTTACTTCTCTGGAGTCTTCAGAGAAGGACCGAATATGTATTTCCTCCCGCCTCTTGTTGTACTACTAGAAGCCGGCAAAGCAGACGGAGCGGTTGTCTTCTTTACTTGCTTACGAGGCGGAGGAGAAGGACTACGACGCGCCGGAGCAGCCGGAGCGGCGGCAGGTCTCTTCCGCCCTTGCTGACGTGGCGGAGAAGGAGGAGGCTGGCTGCTCGGGCGCGTCGGCGCAGGCTGAGAAGGAGGTGGAGTGCCGCCATGTGCTGGAGAAGGAGCCGGTCGAGTGCCCTGATCATCACTCGCTGGAGGAGGAGGCGGTGGAGGAGGCGGGGTGCCCTGACTCGCCGGAGGAGGAGGCGGTGGAGGAGGCGGAGTGCCCTGACTTGCCAGAGGAGGAGGAGGTGGAGGCGTCCAGTTCGGAAGGTTGATGAGCTCCTTCCGCCATAGGCATGGAGTCTTCAGAGCAGACCCCAGCCTAGTCTCCCCTTCACCGGTAGGGTGGTCAAGCTGGAGGTCCTCAAATCCCTCTGTTATTTCATCCACCATCACCCTAGCATATCCTTCTGGAATCGGTCGGCAGTGAAAAGTTGCGCCGGGTTCAGTAGGATAAACAGAGCCAACAGCCGCCTTGACCTTCAAATTCATCCATTGCGTCATAAGGTGGCAATTTTGAGACTCCGTGATAGCATCCACGGGATAGCTGGCAGGAGCCGTCAAGGCATGCTCTGGCTGCAGCAGCTCGGTGGAAGCCATGCTGCTTCTCTGCTGAGATGGCGGGGTAGCTTCGGGGGAAGCTTCGGCAGTACGTTTGTCGCGATTTGCTTCTCGTTCCTCTATCGCTTGTACCCTTACTTGCAGCGTCTGCATTTGGGTCTGCTGCAATTTTTTCCTCCTCTCCTGGGATTTGTAACCGCCTGCGTCCGGAAACCCAACCTTCCACAGAATGGAGCCTGGCGTGCCTCATGTCCGTCCAGGGTGCTCAGGATTCCCGAGGGCCATTGTGAGCTCGTCTTCTCTGTATCTGGAAAGAACGTCCCTTGCTGCGCTGCTTCGATATACTCCTGAAGCTTCCTGACTGGTATGTCCATTTGATCGTTCGTCCAAATGCACTTCCCTGTTACAGGGTCCAAGGTTCCGCCAGCCCCGAAGAACCAAGTCCGGCAACGGTCTAGCCAGTTAATTGTCTCTGGTTCGATCCCTTTATCAACTAGATCATTCTCAGTCTTGGCCCACTTAGGTCGGGCTACGAGGTAGCCACTTGACCCTCGACGACCCTCGTTCCCGATAAAATAAAGAGGAAGGAGAAGAAAAAAAAGAGGAGAAGAAAGAATAGAGGAGAAGAACTCCTCTATTCTTTCTTCTCCTCTTTTTTTTCTTATTCCTCTTCTTTTTTTATCCTCTTCTTCCTCTCATGTTCGACGACCCTCGACCCCTCGGCGACCCTAGACCCCCTCTCGACCCCCTCATGTCGAAGTTATCAGGTAGGGGGTATATCGACAATGACATACCCGATACATACGTACATACATACATATCACATGCATCCATACATATATGAACAAAATTAATATCTACTAATTAACAACCTAAATAAAAAAACTAATACATATAGGAAGAAGAATAAAAAAGAAGAGATGAAAGAATAGAGGAGAAGACTTCCTCTTCTTCCTCTCCTCTTCTTCCCCTTCTTCCTCGTCTCTCTCATGAATGTCCGACGTTCTCGACCCCCCCCCCCACGTGTCGAAGAAAAAAAAGAAGAAAAAAAGAGGAGAAGAAGAAAGGAATAGAGGAGAAAAGAGAAAATAGAATATATATTCTATTTTTCTCTTCTTCTCCTCTATTCCTTTCTTCTTCTCCTCTTCTTTTTCTTCTTTTTTCTTCTTCTTATTTATTTCTCCTCGTCTTCCTCTCCCCTCTTCTTCTCCTTTCTTCCTCTTCTTATTTCCTTTTTCCTCTCATTCCTTTTCTTCTTCTTCCTTCTTAAAAATACATGAAGTATTATTGCTTGTTTTTTTAAAATAATGTTCAAATAGAAATTTTAGAAAAAAAGTAAAGGTTTTGCCTAATTCATTGTTCATATGAATATGCAAACATTTGCATATTTACAATAATCAATATCACCAAAAAATCTATGAACAGAAAAAAAAACTATTTTTTCTGTTAATCTATCTTTTGCATACAAATACACACATACATATACTATACATATACATATAATCAGGAAAAAACATATATGAATTTGCAAAAAAATTAAAAACAGGGGGAAGAGGGGGGCGGTGCCGGCCCTGACCAAAGCGAGAGGCGACGGCGGCGCGGGGCGGCAACGGCGAGGCAGAGGCGGGGCAGCGATGGCGTCGGGGTGGCGACGCGGGGCGGCGATGGTGTAGGGGCGCGACGCGGGGCGGCGACGGCGTCAGGGTGGCGCGGGGAGGTGACCACGACGGCGCGGGGTGGCGCGCGGCGACGGAGTCGGGGCGGCGCGGGGTGGCGACGGCGTTTGGGCGGCGCGGGACGGCGTTGGAGGCAGGGGCGACGACGGCGACGGCGAGGCACAGAGCGGCAGCCTGGCGGCGTCGGGCGGGGAAGACGAACTGAATGGAAATTTTCACAAGTGCTAGTTATATAGCAAAGGCATTGGTCACGGTTCATGGCACAAACCGTGACCAATGCCCCCCTTTAGTCCCGGTTGGTGCCACCAACCGGGACCAAAGGCCTATTTTCTGCAGCCCAAAGGGCGGGAAGCGGCGGCCTTTGGTCCCGGTTGGTAGCACCAACCGGGACTAAAGGGGGTCATTGGTCACGGTTCGTGTCACCAACCGTGACCAATGCCCCCCTTTAGTCCCGGTTGGTGCCACCAACCGGGACCAAAGGCCTTGTGCGGGTGCTGCGTCGAAAGTTTGGTCCCACCTCGCTAGTTGAGAGGGGTGCATAGTGGTTTATAAGCCCCACTGCCGCACCCCTCTTGAGCTTCTCTCCATTGCATTTTTTAATTCTTTTTGCTTTTAGGTCAGAAAAATTATAAACTTTCTGTTAGTGCCATTAGTTTTAGAAAAAATTATAAACTTTCTGTTAGTGCCATTAGTTTTCAAATTTGAATAGTTAAAATTTGAATAATGGTATTACGAGGGCCGAACCATAAGACATGAAAGCATCTCAAATGAACTCTGAAAAAGTTGAAAGTTGGCATGGTATCATAATTTCACCCACATGGCATGTGCATGTACAAAACGGACAATGGTAGCATGTTCGTGTGTTACAAAGTTGGCATGGTATCATCATAATAGTTGCGGGAGAAAGTCTTCACTTTTTCTTCACTTGTGTCATTTGCTTATTGCGCCGTAACCATGGATAATCTTCATTGTTTATCAGGATGCTTGGGTCAGCCTTGACATTGAAGGGAGGAATTTCATGAAACTTTTCATAATCTTCAGACATGTTTGTCTTGCCGTCCACTCCCAGGATGTCCCTTTTTCCTGAAAGAACTATGTGGCACTTTGCCTCATCGTATGATGTATTCGCTTCCTTATCTTTTCTTTTTCTCGGTTTGGTAGACATGTCCTTCACATAGATAACCTGTGGCACATCATTGGCTAGGACGAATGGTTCGTTAGTGTACCCAAGATTTTTCAGATCCACTGTTGTCATTTCGTACTGTGGGTCTACCTGTACCCGGCCGCCTGACAGATTGACCCATTTGCACTTAAACAAAAGGACCTTAAAATCAGGTCTGTAGTCAAGTTCCCATATGTCCACTATGTAACCATAATATGTGTCCTTTCCGCTCTCGATTGCTGCATCAAAGCGGACACCGCTGTTTTGGTTGGTGCTCTTTTGATCTTGGGCGATCGTGTAAAATGTATTCCCATTTATCTCGTATCCTTTGTAAGTCAATACAGTCAAAGATGGTCCCCTGGACAACAAGTACAACTCATCACAAACAGTGTTGTCACCTCTGAGACGTGTTTCCAACCAACTGCTGGAAGTCCTGATGTGTTCACATGTAATCCAGTCGTCGCACTGCTCCGGGTGTTTGGAGCGCAGACTGTTCTTGTGTTCATCGACATACGGGGTCACCAAGGTAGAGTTCTATAGAACTGTGTAGTGTGCTTGAGACCAAGAATATCCATCCCTGCATATTATTGAGTCTCTTCCAAGAGTGCCTTTTCCAGTCAGTCTCCCCTCATACCGCGATTTAGGGAGACCTATCTTCTTAAGGCCAGGAATGAAGTCAACACAAAACCCGATAACATTCTCTGTTTGATGGCCCATGGAGATGCTTCCTTCTGGCCTAGCGCGGTTACGGACATATTTCTTTAGGACTCCCATGAACCTCTCAAAGTGGAACATATTGTGTAGAAATACGGGCCCCAGGATGACAATCTCGTCGACTAGATGAACTAGGACATGCGTCATGATATTGAAGAAGGATGGTGGGAACACCAGCTCGAAACTGACAAGACATTGCGCCACATCACTCCTTAGCCTTGGTACGATTTCTGGATCGATCACCTTCTGAGAGATTGCATTGAGGAATGCACATAGCTTCACAATGGCTAATCGGACGTTTTCCAGTAGAAGCCCCCTCAATGCAACCGGAAGCAGTTACGTCATAATCACGTGGCAATCATGAGACTTTAGGTTCTGAAAATTTTTCTCTGGCATATTTATTATTCCCTTTATATTCGACGAGAAGCCAGTCATGACCTTCATACTGAGCAGGCATTCAAAGAAGATTTCTTTCTCTTCTTTCGTAAGAGCATAGATGGCAGGACCTTTATACTGCTTCGAAGGCATGCCATCTTTTTCGTGCAAACATTGCAGGTCCTCCCGTGCCTCAGGTGTATCTTTTGTCTTCCCATACACGCCCAAGAAGCCTAGCAGGTTCACGCAAAGGTTCTTCGTCACGTGCATCACGTCGATTGAAGAGCGGACCTCTAGGTCTTTCCAGTAGGGTAGGTCCCAAAATATAGATTTCTTCTTCCACATGGGTGCGTGTCCCTCAGCGTCATTCAGAACAGCTAGTCCACCGGGATCCTTTCCAAAGATTACATAGTGTAAATCATTGACCATAGCAAGTACGTGATCACCGGTACGCATGGCGGGCTTCTTCCGGTGATCTGCCTCGCCTTTGAAATGCTTGCCTTTCTTTCGACATTGATGGTTGGTCGGAAGAAATCAACGATGGCCCAGGTACACATTCTTCCTGCATTTGTCCAGGTATATACTTTCAGTGTCATCTAAACAGTGCGTGCATGCGTGGTATCCTTTGTTTGTCTGTCCTGAAGGTTACCGAGAGCGGGCCAATCGTTGATGGTCACGAACAGCAACGCCTTAAGGTTAAATTCCTCCTGTCTATGCTCATCCCATGTACGTACACCGTTTCCATTCCACAACTGTAAAAGTTCTTCAACTAATGGCCTTAGGTACACATCAATGTCATTGCCGGGTTGCTTAGGGCCTTGGATGAGAACTGGCATCATAATGAACTTCCGCTTCATGCACATCCAAGGAGGAAGGTTATACATACATAGAGTCACGGGCCAGGTGCTGTGATTGCTGCTCTGCTCCCTGAAAGGATTAATGCCATCCGCGCTTAAAGCAAACCATACATTCCTTGGGTCCTTTGCAAACTCATCCCAGTACTTTCTCTCGATTTTTCTCCACTGCGACCCGTCAGCGAGTGCTCTCAACTTCCCATCTTTCTTTCGGTTCTCACTGTGCCATCGCATCAACTTGGCATGCTCTTCGTTTCTGAACAAACGTTTCAACCGTGGTATTATAGGAGCATACCACATCACCTTCGCAGGAACCCTCTTCCTGGGGGGCTCGCCGTCAACATCACCAAGGTCATCTCGTCTGATCTTATACCACAATGCACCGCATACCGGGCATGCGTTCAGATCCTTGTATGCACCGCGGTAGAGGATGCAGTCATTAGGGCATGCATGTATCTTCTCCACCTCCAATCCTAGAGGGCCTACGACCTTCTTTGCTGCGTATGTACTGTCGGGCAATTCGTTATCCTTTGGAAGCTTCTTCTTCAATATTTTCAGTAGCTTCTCAAATCCTTTGTCAGCCACAGCATTCTCTGCCTTCCACTGCAGCAATTCCAGTACGGTACCGAGCTTTGTGTTGCCATCTTTGAAATTGGGGTATAACCCTTTTTTGTGATCCTCTAACATGCGATCGAACTTCAGCTTCTCCTTTTGACTTCCGCATTGCGTCCTTGCATCGACAATGACCCGGCGGAGATCATCATCATCGGGCACATTGTTTGGTTCCTCTTGATCTTCAGCAGCTTCACCCATTGCAGCATCATTGGGCACATCGTCTGGTTCCTCTTGATCTTCACCAGCTCCCCCCGTTGCAGCATCACCGTATTCAGGGGGCACATAGTTGTCATCGTACTCTTCTTCTTCACCGTCTTCCATCATAACCCCTATTTCTCCGTGCCTCGTCCAAACATTATAGTGTGGCATGAAACCCTTGTAAAGAAGGTGGGAGTGAAGGATTTTCCGGTTAGAGTAAGACCTCGTATTCCCACATTCAGTGCATGGACAACACATAAAACCATTCTGCTTGTTTGCCTCAGCCGCATCGAGAAACTCATGCACGCCCTTAATGTACTCACAGGTGTGTCTGTCACCATACATCCATTGTCGGTTCATCTACGTGCATTATATATAATTAAGTGTCCAAATTAATAGAAGTTCATCATCACATTAAAACCAAAGTGCATACATAGTTCTCATCTAACAACATATAGCTCTCTAGAGCATCTAATTAATTAAACCATACATTGAAACTATGTAAAACATTTCAATGCGAAAACAAATGCGATCATAATCGCAACCAAGGTAACAATTGATCCAACAGCATAATGATACCAAGCCTCGGTATGAATGGCATATTTTCTAATCTTTCTAATCTTCAAGCGCATTGCATCCATCTTGATCTTGTGATCATCGACGACATCCGCAACATGCAACTCCAATATCATCTTATCCTCCTCAATTTTTTTTATTTTTTCCTTCAACAAATTGTTTTCTTCTTCAACTAAATTTAACCTCTCGACAATAGGGTCGGTTGGCATTTCCGATTCACATACATCCTACATAAATAAAATCTATGTCACGTTGGTCGGCATAATTTTCATAAACAATAAATGAACCAATAGTTATAAAGATAATATATATACCACATCCGAATCATAGACAGGACGAGGGCCGATGGGGGCGGATACCAAAACCATCGCACTATATAAGATGCAATAATAAAAGTAAGAAAATAATACAAGTATCTATGTAAACATACAAGTAAGAATATTTTTCCTTTCAGAAAGAAGATAAGAACAAGAGGCTCACCGCGGTGGTGCCGGCGATGAGCTCGGCGCGGGTGATCGACGACAGTGAAGACGGGGACGGGGCGTGATGGACCGCTAAACCTAGACAAATATTATGGAAAATGGAGCTTGGAGGTCGAGCTTGGAGAGGAGAAAGCTTAAGTAGTGTGGCTCGGGCATTCCATTGAACACCTTGTGTGCATAGGAGGTGAGCTAGAGCACCACCAAGCCCTCTCCCCCTCGGCCAGAGAAAAACAGAGCACTGGGGTGCTTTGCTCGCGAGCGAGGGGTATATATAGGCACCTCATTGGTCCCGGTTGGTGACAAGAACCGGGACTAAAGGGGAGCCTTTGGTCTCGGTTCAAGCCACCAACCGGGACCAATGGTGGTGGGCCAGGAGCGAGGCCCATTGGTCCCGGTTCATCCCACCAACTGGGACCAAAAGGTCCAGATGAACCGGGACCAATGGCCCGCGTGGCCCGGCCGGCCCCCTGGGCTCATGAACCGGGACCAATGCCCCCATTGGTCCCGGTTCTGGACTGAACCGGGACTAATGGGCTGACCCAGCCTGGACCAAAGCCCTGTTTTCTACTAGTGCATCACTTTGAGCTACCTTGGGAGAGGTTACTTAATTTCACCATCGATGAGGATTCTTTTGGGTTGTACATATTACGGCAGGAGCATATAGTATGCGGTGAAGAGGGGGGAAGGGAACCATCATATGTAGTACGCTTCATGAACCTCACTCTGTGTGGGTGCATGGTTTACGGTTTTTGAGGCATGTGGCACATCAAAGTTGTGCATTTTGGGTATTCAACATATATATGTTTGGACCACATGGAAAGTGGTGGTGGTTGTCCTCTCGCACCCACTTAAGCGGTTATCAGCGATATCGATGCTTTCCATCTGTGGGCCCGTTTGGTCCATCACTACTTTTTGCCTGACAACAAGAGAGGTTAATTTGACTTAGGAGGGGCTTATTATTTTTGCTTGTAATATGGTATATATATAGGTCATGCTCTGGGATGACATGCATGATACAGTTTGAGCACACACACATGCATGTGTACGCATGAATCCCTCCCATCGAGTCGAAGTGGCTAGTACAACGACACGTCATGAACCGATCTCGCTCTATGTGGGGAGCTAGTGTATGATTTTTGACGCACGCGCCACATCAATGTTGTGAAATGGTATTCAAACATGCATGCACGCATCACCTCCATACATATGCATGTAGTGGTTGCCTTCAAACGGTACACTCCCTCGCGTGGTTATCGGCGACAAGCCTATATATTCGTGGGCCCGCATGGACATCCATGATCACATTGACCAACAACAAGATAGGTTACCATGGCGGATTCTTCATTTGGTTCGTGTTATCATAGTATAGGTCATGGTGAGATTCAAACCTTAAGTTTGAGCGCATATACTATGCACGCATGCATGCATAAATCCCCGTCGTTGGCTTGAAGTGTGCTGTAACATACGTATGCATCGTCAACCTAACACTCACTCAGTGTGGGGATTTCTAGTTCGAAATCATGATGCCACATCAAAGTTGTTCCATTGTTACTCAAAAACACACCTCTCCATACATATGTTTGGGCCACACGCATGCAGTGGTTGTCTTCAGGGACTAGCTACTTGCGTGATTATTGGCGAGCTAGCCCATCCCCGGGGTCGCATGGACGACCATCACTTTGACCAACAACAAGAGAGAGGTTGTACGACGAAGGTGGATTATTCTTGGTCCGTTTTACGATCCATCTTGGTGAGATATGCCCCTCTGGCCCGCCAACTAAAAGTGTGTGGGGGGGGGGGAGGGGGTTGCTACTTCGCACTTTGCTAGGTTAACCTCGGTTGGGGGGACATGCATTTATAGCTTAGGATTCCCTTCGTGGCAACACGAGGGGGCGGGGCTGCTAGCTACTTCGCACTTTGCTAGGTGAACCTTGGATGGGGGCATGCATTCATAGCTTAGGATTCCCTTCGTGCCGACACGAGGGAGGGGGACTGCTAGCTACTTTGCACTTTGCTAGGAGAACCTCAGTTGGGGGGGCATGCATTCATAGCTTAGGATTCCCTTCGTGCCGATACGAGGGAGGGGGGCTGCTAGCTACTTCACACTTTGCTAGGTGAACCTCGGTTGGGGGCATGCATTCATAGCTTAGGATTCCCTTCGTGCCGACACGAGGGAGGGGGGGCTGCTAGCTACTTTGCGCTTTGCTAGGTGAACCTCGGTTGGGGGGCATGCATTCATAGCTTAGGATTCCCTTCGTGCCGACACGAGGGAGGAGGGGGGCTGCTAACTACTTTGCACTTTGCTAGGTGAACCTCGGTTGGGGGGGGAGCATGCATTCATAGCTTAGGATTCCCTTCGTGCCGACACAAGGGGGTGGGGTAAGCAATACCGAGCGCTTTGCGAGATAGGTGGCACATCAAAGTTGCATTTGGTATTTGAAAATCAAACCACCCTTTTCATACATAAATTTGGTCCACATGCAAGTGTGTTCGTGTTCTGATCCTCTCTCGCGTCATTTTGTGCGAAATTTATGAACATTAGACAAGTAGGATGATGCAACAGACTCGGTTCACTCAAACTAACCGTGTGCCACAACGGTGCCCCTGTCACGCACACATCCGCATAGTACATTGGGCTCCACGAGGCTCCCCCTCTCAAAAATATCTGCCCGCCTCAAGGGTTTTTCTATTTCATAACACACTGTTGTTATCTCCGGAACGGGTGCGATGTTTCTTGTTCCCAATCCCGCCTGCATCCCTAGAAAGTATCTGCCCACCTCGAGGGTTTTTCTATTTCATAACACACGGTTGTTATCTCCGGGCCGTGTGCGATGTTTCTTGTTCCCAATCCCGCGTGCATCCCTAGAAAATATCTGCCGTTTTTCTGTTTCATAACACACGGTTGTTATCTCCGGAACATGCGCGATGCACTATCATCAAAATTTTCAATAGCACCGGCATTTCACTCCCGCGTTTGACTCCCGCGTAGTAAAATTTTTAGTACCGGCGTCATTTCCTCAAACACCCCCCTCCACACACACACACACCAAAACCTCCTCGGGCATGCGCGCACACACACCCCCTCCCTCGCTCGAAACCCTAGCAAGATCCCCACCGTCGCCGCCACAAGGCCTCCATTGTCAACATCTGCCGGTTTGCCCGTGCAGCTTACCCACCGACCTCCATACCCAGGCTCCCCTGAGTTTCTTGGATGACACCTGCCAAACGCCCCCTTTCCCACAGATCCCCATCCCCGTATGCACCCCCACTCTAGAGCGTCGCAGCCTAAGCCTGGCTACGCTTCCCGTGGAGCTCGAGGAGCGACTGGCCCAAAAGAGGTGTATCACGGTCTCTTCGCTCGACGTCGCCGAGGAAGCTGACGACAATTACTGACAGCAGGCACTCAAGCAGCGGGCTCGGGTATGTGGGTGATAACCCACAAGTATAGAGGATCGCAACAGTTTTCGGTGGTAGAGTATTCTACCCAAATTTATAGATTCGACACAAGGGAAGCCAAAGAATATTTGAAGGTATTAACAACTGAATTGTCAATTCATACACCTAGAGATTAATTATCTACAGCAAAGTGATTGATACGTGTGCAACATATCTATAATTTTTTATTATTCCATGCTATTATATTATCAATCTTGGATGCTTTATATGCATTTATATGCTATTTTATATGATTTTGGGGACTAACCTATTAACCTAGAGCCTAGTGCCAGTTTCTGTTTTTTCCTTGTTTTTGAGTTTTACAGAAAAGGAATACCAAACGGAGTCCAATTGACGTGCCAATTTTTGATGATTTTTTATGGATCAAAAGAAGCCCCCGAAGTAAAAGAGTTGGGCCAGAAGAGTCTCGAGCCATCCATGAGGGTGGAGGGCGCGCCCTACCCCCTGGGCTCGCCCCTATCTCATGGATGACTCGGAGACCACCCCCCCCTGACGTGAGACCGACGCCAAAAATTCCTATAAATACAGAAACCCCCGAAAAGAAACCTAGATCGGGAGTTCCGCCGGGGCAATCCTCTATAGCCACCAAAAACCAATCGGGACCCTGTTCCGGCACCCTGCCGGAGGGGGGATCCATCACCGGTGTCCATCTTCATCATCCCGGCGCTCTCTATGACGAGGAGGGAGTAGTTCACCCTTGGGGGTGAGGGTATGTACCAGTAGCTATGTGTTTGATCTCTCTCTCTCTCTCTCTCTCTCTCTCTCTCTTGATTTGGCATGATCTTGATGTACCGCGAGCTTTGCTACTATAGTTGGATCTTATGATGTTTCTCCCCCTCTACCTTCTTGTAATATATTGAGTTTTCCCTTTGAAGTTATCTTATCGGATTGAGTCTTTAAGGATTTGAGAACACTTGATGTATGTCTTGCGTGGGATACCCGTGGTGACAATGGGGTATTCTATTGATTCATTTGATGTATGTTTTGGTGATCAACTTGCGGGTTCCGTGACCTTGGGAATCTATGCATAGGGGTTGGCACACATTTTCGTCTTAACTCTCCGATAGAAACTTTGGGGCACTCTTTGAAGTTCTTTGTGTTGGTTGAATAGATGAATCTAAGATTGTGTGATGCATATCGTATAATCATACCCGCGAAGACTTGAGGTGACATTGGAGTATCTAGGTGACATTAGGATTTTGGTTGATTTGTGTCTTAAGGTGTTATTTTACTATGAACTCTAGGGATGTTTGTGACACTTATAGGAATAGCCCAATGGATTGATCGGAAAGAATAACTTTGAGGTGGTTTCATACCCTACAATAATCTTTTTGTTTGTTCTCCATTGTTAGTGACTTTGGAGTGGCTCTTTGTTGCATGTTAAGGGATAGTTATATGATCTAATTATGTTATCCTTGTTGAGAGAACTTGCACTAGTGAAAGTATGAACCCTAGGCCTTGTTTCAACGCATTGCAATACTTTTTTCGCTCACTTTCACCGTTAGTTACATTGCTATTTTTATAATTTCATATTACAACAACCTACATCTACCATCCATATTGCACTTGTATCACCATATCTTCGCCGAACTAGTGCACATTTACAATTTACCATTGTATTGGGTGTGTTGGGGACACAAGAGACTCTTTGCTATTTGGTTGCAGGGTTGTTTGAGAGAGACCATCTTCATCCTACGCCTCCCACGGATTGATAGACCTTAGGTCATCCACTTGAGGGAAATTTGCTACTGTCCTACAAACATGTGCACTTGGAGGCTAACAAAGTCTACAAGAAGGTTGTGTAGTAGACATCAAGCTCTTTTCTGGCGCCGTTGCCGGGGAGGTTAGCACTTGAAGGTATATCTTTAGAGCTTTCTCGAATATTTTTGTTTCTTATTTTATCAATAGTTTAGTCTATAAAATAAAAATACAAAAAATGGAATTGAGGTTACCTCATATGCTTCATCTTTTTAATGTATTTCGTGAAAATAAGGATTTCGATAATTGTGCCAAAGTTGTTAGAAAAAGAATGCATTAAAATGTTTGGCACTAAATCTTTGAATGATGAGCATGATTGCAATGTTGTTAGTATGAATTCTTTGAATATCCATGATGCTAATGGTATGCAAAGCCACAAGCTTGGGGATGCTATGTTTGATGAAGATGATATTTTTAGTCTCCCAAGTTTTGATGTGCAAATTTATTATGATGAAAGCATGCCTCCTATCTATGATGATTATTGTGATGACACATATGCTATAAAGAATAATGATAACCATGAAACTTGTCATCATGATTTTAATTTTCAATTGGATTATGCCTCACATGATAGATATTTTGTTGAGTTTGCTCCCACTATTCCGTATGAGAAGAATTTTGCTTATGTGGAGAGTAGTAAAATTTCTATGCTTGTGCATCATGAAAATAATACTTTATGTGATGGTTATATTGTTGAATTAATTCATGATGCTACTTAAAATTATTATGAGAGAGGAACATATGCTTTTACATATTGCAATAATATCAAGTTTCCTCTCTATGTGTTGAAAATCTTGAAGTTATCCTTATTTTACCTTCATATGCAAGTTGATTCTTGTTCCCACAAGTTGTTTGCTCACAAAATCCCTATGCATAGGAAGTGGGTTAGACTTAAATGTGCTTGTCATATGCTTCATTATGTTCCCGTTATGTTTCAATTCTTATCTTTTATGTGAGCATCATTGAAATTATCATGCCTAGCTAGAAAGGCATTAAAGAAAAGCGCTTGTTGGGAGACAACCCAAAACCTTTACCTACTGTTTTTTTGTGTTCACATGATTAAGCTACTGTAGTAATCATGTTTTATATTTTTTTTGAATAAAGTGCCAAGTAAGACCTTTGGGAGGGCTTACGATGATAGTTGATTTGATATTGCTGAAAAACAGAAATGTTTGCGCTCAGGTAAACAATTCTCATTTAGAACACAAGCGTGATAAAATACTGATTATTTTTGCAGAATATTAATGAACAAATTTCTCAGGTTGTCCTAATTTTTCAGAATTTTTGGAGTTACAGAACTTTTCGAGGTTACATATTACTACAGACTATTTTGTTTTTGACAGATTCTGTTTTCGATGCATAGTTTGCTTCTTTTCTAGTGTCTATGGCTTATATTGCTTAATATAAATTGTAGAAATGGTATGGTACAGTAGGCATCATGTGAGAAAAATTATGAATCTTGTCTTGACAGTACCTAAGTGGTGATTTGCTTTCTTATACTAACGGAGCTTACGAGTTTTCTGTTAAGTTTTGTGTTGTGAAGTTTTCAAGTTTTGGGTAAAGATTTGATGGACTACGGAAGAAGGAGTGGCAAGAGCCTAAGCTTGGGGATGCCCAAGGCACCCCAAGGTAATATTCAAGGATAACCAAGAGCTTAAGCTTGGGGATGCCCCGGAAGGCACCCCCTCTTTCATCTTCGTTCATCGGTAACCTTACTTGGAGCTATATTTTTATTCACCACATGATATGTGTTTTGCTTCGAGCATCATTTTATTTTATTAGGATTTGCTTGCTGTTATTTAGAGTAATATTTTGCATCTTTTACTTCAATAAAAAGTTCAAGTATAGCCTTTACCATGCTTATTTTGCAAGTCCATATGTTGCTGTTTTAAAAACAGAAAGTTTGCTGTTATGTTTTGAATATTTGTGAATAGTCAGAACATGATAAAATCTTGAATTTTTTACACAATGATTAACAACAAATTATCTACAGTTTGGTAAATTTTCATAATTTTTGGAGTTAAAGAAGTATGATTCTTCTTGCATTCTTTACATACTATCCTGTTTAGACAGATTGCTGTTATGATTGCATTGTTTGCATATGTTTGCTTGTTTAATGATTCTATTTGATGATAGGAGTATTAAATATGCAGAGGCATTTAGTATGCAATGTCAAATTATAATTTTAGTGATTTTGTATAGTAGAGAATGATAAGGTTTTGCGTGAAGGAAATATGCCCTAGAGGCAATAATAAAGTTGTTATTTATATTTCCTTATATCATGATAAATGTTTATTATTCATGCTAGAATTGTATTAACCAAAAACTTAGTACATGTGTGAATACATAGACAAACTGAGTGTCACTAGTATGCCTCTACTTGACTAGCTCGTTAATCAAAGATGGTTAAGTTTCCTAGCCATGGACAAAGAGTTATTATTTGATGAACGAGATCACATCATTAGAGAATGATGTGATTGACTTGACCCATCCGTTAGCTTAGCACTTTGATCGTTTAGTTTACTGCTATTGCTTTCTCCATAACTTATACATGTTCCTATGACTACGGGATCATGCAACTCCCGAATACCGAAGGAACACTTAGTGTGTTATCAAACGTCACAATGTAACTGGGTGACTATAAAGATGCTCTATAGGTGTCTCCGATGGTGTTTGTTGAGTTGGCATAGATCGAGATTAGGATTTGTCACTCTATGTATCGGAGAGGTATCTCTGGGCCCTCTCGGTAATGCACATCACTATAAGCCTTGCAAGCAATGTGACTAATGAGTTAGTTACGGGATGTAGCATTACGGAATGAGTAAATAGACTTGCCGGTAACGAGATTGAACTAGGTATTGAGATACCGACGATCGAATCTCGGGCAAGTAACATACCAATGACAAAGGGAACAACTTATGTTGTTATGCGGTTTGACCGATAAAGATCTTCGTATAATATGTAGGAACCAATATGAGCATCCAGGTTCCGCTATTGGTTATTGACCGGAGATGTGTCTCAGTCATGTCTACATAGTTCTCGAACCCGTAGGGTCCGCACGCTTAACATTCGGTAACGATCAATATTATGAGTTTATGTGTCTTGATGTACCGAAGGAAGTTCAGAGTCCCGGATATGATCACGGACATGACGAGGAGTCTCAAAATGGCCGAGACATAAAGATCGATATATTGGAAGGCTATGTTTGGACATCGGAATGGTTCTGGGTGAGTTCGGGCATTTACCGGAGTACCAGGGGGTTACCGAAACCCCCCGGGGAGTGTATGGGCCTTAATGGGCCTTAGTGGTAAGAGAGGAGGAGGCGGCCAAGGTGGGGCGCGCTTCCCCAAGCCAAATTCGAATTGGAGTGGGGGCCGGCCCCCCTTTCCTTCTCCCTCTCTTCCCCTTCCTTCTCTCCTACTCCAACAAGGGAAAGGGGGAATCCTACTCCCACCAGGAGTAGGACTCCCCCCTTGGGTGCGCCATAGAGGGCCGGCCCTCCCCCTCCTCCACTCCTTTATATACGGGGGAGGGGGAACCCCATAGATGCACAAGTTGATTGTTTAGCCGTGTGCGGTGCCCCCTCCACAGATTTCCACCTCGGCCATATCGTTGTAGTGCTTAGGCGAAGCCCTGCGTCGGTAACTTCATCATCACCGTCATCATGTCGTCGTGCTGACGAAGCTATCCCTCGACACTCAGCTAGATCTAGAGTTCGTGGGACGTCACTGAGCTGAACGTGTGCAGATCGCGGAGGTGCCGTACCTTCGGTGCTAGGATCGGTCGGATCGTGAAGACGTACGACTACATCAACCGCGTTGTCATAATGCTTCCGCTTATGGTCTACGAGGGTACGTAGACAACACTCTATCCCCTCTCGTTGCTATGCATCACCTAGATAGATCTTGCATGTGCGTAGGGAATTTTTTGAAATTACCGCGTTCCCCAACATTGCGTTGATTTATACTAACTTATCTCATGAGTTCTTGTTGAGTTTTGTGTGCATGAAGTTTTTAAGATTCCAGGAAACTATGATATGAGAGGAATTAAGGAGAGGCAAAATCTCAAGCTCGGGGATGCCCAAGGCATCCCTAATTAATATTTTAAGAAGTCTCAAGCATCTAAGCTTGGGGATGCCCCAGTAGGCATCCCACCTTTCTTCATCAACAATTATCGGTTAGCCTCGGTTGAGCCTAAGTTTTTGATTCTTCACATGATATGTGCTATCCTTGCAATGTCATTTTATTTTATTTTGTTTTGCTTAATGTTTGAATCAAATACCAAGATCTAAAATTCTTAAATGTTAGAGTCTTCACACCATTACATAATTATTCGACTACTCAATGATCTTCACTTATATCTTTCGGAGTAGTTTGTCATTTGCTCTAGTGCTTCACTTATATCTTTTTAGAGCATGACAGTGGTTTTATTTTGAAGAAATTGATGAACTTTCATGCTTCACTTATATCATTCTGAGAGTCTCTAAATAGCATGGTAGTTTGCTTTGGTTATGAATTAGTCCTAGTATGATGGGCATCCAAGAGGGATATAATAAAAACTATCATATAAAGTGCATTGAATACTATGAGAAGTATGATTCCTTATGATTGTTTTGAGATATGAAGATGGTGATATTAGATTCATGCTAGTGAGTAGTTGTGAATTTGATAAATACTTGTGTTAAGGTTTGTGAGTCCTGTAGCATGCACGTATGGTGAATCGTTATGTAACGAAGTTGGAGCATGAGATATTTTTTGATTATCTTCCTTATGAGTGGCGGTCGGGGACGAGTGATGGTCTTTTCCTACCAATCTTTCCCCCTAGGAGCATGCGTGTAGTACTTTGTTTCGATAGCTAATAGACTTTTGCAATAAGTATGTGAGTTCTTTATGACTAATGTTGAGTCCATGGATTATACGCACTCTCATCCTTCCACCATTGCTAGCCTCTCTAGTACCACACAACTTTCGCGGTACCATAAACCCACCATATACCTTCCTAAAAATAGCCACCATACCTACCTATTATGGCATTTCCATAGCCATTCCGAGATATATTGCCATGCAACTTTCCACCGTTCCGTTTATTATGAACAATTCATCATTGTCATATTGCTTTGCATGATCATGTAGTTGACATCGTATTTGTGGCAAAGCCACCGATCATAATTCTTTCATACATGTCACTCTTGATTCATTGCACATCCCGGTACACTGCCAGAGGCATTCATATAGAGTCATATTTTGTTCTAAGTATCGAGTTGTAAGTAAATAAAAGTGTGATGATCTTCATTATTAGAGCATTGTCCCATGTGAGGAAAAAAAAGAGAAAGGCCAAAAAAAAGAAAAGGCCAAAAAAACGAGAGAGAAATATAGAAGGGGCAATGCTAGTATCCTTTTATCACACTTGTGCTTCAAAGTAGCAACATGATCTTCATGATAGAGAGTCTCCTATGTTGTCACTTTCATATACTAGTGGGGATTTTTCATTATATAGCTTGGCCTGTATATTCCAACGATGGGCTTCCTCAAATGCCCTAGTTCTTCATGATCAAGCAAGTTGGATGCACACCCACTTAGTTTCTTTTTGAGCTTCATAAACTTATAGCTCTAGTGCATCTGTTGCATGGAAATCCCTACTCACTCACATTGATATCTATTGATGGGCATCTCCATAGCCATTGATACGCCTAGTTGATGTGAGACTATCTCCTTCTTTTTGTCTTCTCCACAACCACCTTCTATTCCACCTATAGTGCTATGTCCATGGATCAAGCTCATGTATTGCGTGAAAGTTGAATAGGTTTGAGAACATCAAAAGTATGAAACAATTGCTTGGCTTGTCCTCGGGGTTGTGCATGATTTGAGTATTTTTTGTGATGAAGATGGAGCATATCCAAACTATATGATTTTGTAGGGATAAGCTTTCTTTGGCCATGTTATTTTGAGAAGATATTATTGCTTTGTTCGTATGCTTGAAGTATTACTGTTTTTATGTCAATATTAAACTTTTGTTTTTAATCTTATGGATCTGAATATTCTTTCCACAATAGAGAAGATAACATGGATAAATATGTTAGGTAGCATTCCACATCAAAAATTATGTTTTTATCATTTACCTACTCGAGGATGAGCAAGAGTTAAGCTTGGGGATGCTTGATACGTCTCCAACGTATCTATAATTTTTTATTTTTCCATGGTATTATATTATCAATATTGGATGTTTTATATGCATTTATATGCTATTTTATATGATTTTTGGGACTAACCTATTAACCTAGAGCCCAGTGACAGTTTCTGTTTTCTCCTTGTTTTTGAGTTTTACAGAAAAGGAATACCAAACGGAGTCCAATTGACGTGCCAATTTTTGATGATTTTTTATGGACCAAAAGAAGCCCCCGAAGTAAAAGAGTTGGGCCAGAAGAGTCTCGAGCCATCCATGAGGGTGGAGGGTGCGCCCTACCCCCTGGGCTCGCCCCCTATCTCATGGATGACTCGGAGACCCCCCCTGATGTGAGACCGACACCAAAAATTCCTATAAATACAGAAACCCCTGAAAATAAACCTAGATCGGGAGTTCCGCCGGCGCAATCCTCTATAGCCACCAAAAACCAATCGGGACCCTGTTCCGGCACCCTGCCGGAGGGGGGATCCATCACCGGTGTCCATCTCCATCATCCCGGCGCTCTCTATGACGAGGAGGGAGTAGTTCACCCTTGGGGTGAGGGTATGTACCAGTAGCTATGTGTTTGATCTCTCTCTCTCTCTCTCTCTCTCGTGTTCTCGATTCGGCACAATCTTGATGTACCGCGAGCTTTGCTACTATAGTTGGATCTTATGATGTTTCTCCCCCTCTACCTTCTTGTAATGGATTGAGTTTTCACTTTGAAGTTATCTTATCGGATTGAGTCTTTAAGGATTTGAGAACACTTGATGTATGTCTTGCGTGGGATACCCGTGGTGACAATGGGGTATTCTATTGATTCACTTGATGTATGTTTTGGTGATCAACTTGCGGGTTTTGCCCATGAACCTATGCATAGGGGTTGGCACACGTTTTCGTCGTGATTCTTCGGTAGAAACTTTGGGGCACTCTTTGAGGTTCTATGTGTTGGTTGAATAGATGAATCTGAGATTGTGTGATGCATATCGTATAATCATACCCACAGATACTTGAGGTGACATTGGAGTATCTAGGTGACATTAGGGTTTTGGTTGATTTGTGTCTTAAGGTGTTATTCTAGTATGAACTCTAGGGTTGTTTGTGAGACTTATAGGAATAGCCCAATGGATTGATCGGAAAGAATAACTTTGAGGTGGTTTCGTACCCTTCAATAATCTCTTCATTTGTTATCCGCTATTAGTGACTTTGGAGTGGCTCTTTGTTGCATGTTGAGGGATAGTTATATGATCTAATTATTTTATCCTCGTTGAGAGAACTTGCACTAGTGAAAGTATGAACCCTAGGCTTTGTTTCAATGCATTGCAATACTGTTTTCACTCACTTTTATCGTTAGTTACCTTGCTGTTTTTATAATTTCACATTACAAAAACCTATATCTACCATCCATATTGCACTTGTATCACCATCTCTTCGCCGAACTAGTGCACCTATACAATTTACCATTTGTATTGGGTGTGTTGGGGACACAAGAGACTCTTTGCTATTTGGTTGTAGGGTTGTTTGAGAGAGACCATCTTCATCCTACGTCTCCCACGGATTGATAAACCTTAGGTCATCCACTTGAGGGAAATTTGCTACTATCCTATAAACCTATGCACTTGGAGGCCCAACAACGTCTACAAGAAGAAGGTTGTGTAGTAGACATCAGTGATCAGTAGCAAAGTAGTTTGATAGTTTTGATAGTAGTGACAACAACAATAGTAACAGTAATAGTGATAGTAGTAGTTTGTAGCAAGTGTAACAGTGACGATAGCAATAGTGACGCATCAAGATCAGTAAGGATAAATTCATAGGCATTGGATTGGTGACTTGTTGGATGATATTCATCATGTGACAGTTATAACCTAGGGAGATACAGCACTAGCTCTATTTCATCGATATAATGTAGGCATGTATTCCATAAATAGTCATACATGCTTTATTAAAAGGACTTACATGACATCTTTTGTCCTAACCTCCCGTGGCAGCGGGGTCCATATTGGAGACTAAGGGATATTAGTGAATACATGAACTCCTCAAACTACGGTCATCACTGGGAGTGGGCCCGGTTGTTGTCACTCTGGGATTGCCGGATCATAACCGTAGTAGGTGACTATAACTTACAAGATCGGATCTAAAACATGGATATAATGATGAATTCATAAACGGTTCAGATCTGAAATCATGGCACCCGGGCCAAAAGTGACAAGCATTAAGCATGGCAAAGTCATAGCAACATCAATCTAAGAACATAGTGGATACTAAGGATTCGGCCCTAACAAAACTAACTCGATTACATGATGAATCACATCCAACTCCTCACCAACCAGCGATCCTACGAAGGGATTACTCACTCTCGGTGGGGAGCATCATGGAATTGGCGATGGAGAAGGGTTGGTGATGACGAAGAACGAAGATCCCCCCTCTCTGGAGCCCCAAACGGACTCGAGATCTGCCCTCCCGAGGAAGAACAGGGCTTGGCGGTGGCTCCATCTCTTGGATCACGATAATTCTTTCTCCCTGATTTTTTCTGAAATAATGTGAATTTATAGTATTAGAGGGGGTCATTAGCGGGGCCACCAGGTGGGTACAACCCACCTGGGCGCGCTGATATGTCTCCATCGTATCTACTTTTCCAAACACTTTTGCCCTTGTCTTGGACTCTAACTTTTATGATTTGAATGGAACTAACCCGGACTGACGCTGTTTTCAGTAGAATTGCCATGGTGTTGTTTTATGTGCAGAAAACAAATATTCTCGGAATGACCTGAAACTCCACGGAACATCTTAGAAAAAACAATAAAAAATCCTCACCAAAGATGAAGACCAGGGGGCCTACACCCTTCTCACGAGGGGGGGGCGCCCCCTACCTCGTGGGCCCCTTGGAAACCCTCTGACGCCAACTCAAACTCTATATATTTGCTTTCGGAGAGAAAAAAAATCAAAGAGAAGAAATCATCACGTTTTATGATACGGAGCCGACGCCAAGCCCTAAAACCTCTCGGGAGGGCTGATCTGGAGTCCGTTCGGGGCTCCGGAGAGGGGGATTCATCGCCGTCATCATCATCAACCATCCTCCATCACCAATTTCATGATGCTCACCGCCGTGCGTGAGTAATTCCATCGTAGGCTTGCTAGACGGTGATGGGTTGGATGAGATTTATTATGTAATCGAGTTAGTTTTGTTAGGGTTTGATCCCTAGTATTCATTATGTTTTGAGATTGATGTTGCTATGACTTTGTTATGCTTAATGCTTGTCACTAGGACCCGAGTGCCATGATTTCAGATATGAACCTATTATGTTTTCATGAATATATGTGAGTTGTTGATCCTATCTTGCAAGTCTTTATTCACCTACTATGTGTTATGATCCGGCAACCCCGAAGTTACAATAATCGGGACCAATCCCGGTGATGACCATAGTTTGAGGAGTTCATGTATTCACTATGTGCTAACGCTTTGTTCTGGTTCTCTATTAAAAGGAGGCCTTAATATCCCTTAGTTTCCAATAGGACCCCGCTGCCACGGGAGGGTAGGACAAAAGATGTCATGCAAGTTCTTTTCCATAAGCACGTATGACTATATACGGAATACATGCCTACATTACATTGATGAATTGGACTAGTTCTGTGTCACCCTATGTTATGACTGTTATATGATGAACCGCATCCAGCATAATTATCCATCACTGATCCGATGCCTACGAGTTTTTCATATACTGATTTACGCTTATTTACTTTTCCACTGCTACTGTTACAATCACTACTGCTTCATGAATTAGCTCACAATGCAGGCCTCACCGCTTTCCTCCACGACCAATGCGATCAGTATCTCTTACTCACAAATAATTTTGTGCAAAACTTTCATTTTCATTCTAGGAACTCGCCACCTATGGTGGAGTTTCATTTATATGATGAGGATAAGGAGATGTCACTTTATGATTTCTATCGGATTTGTTTAATCCCTTTTAAGGGCAAGACAGAAGAACCACATCATGATGATGTGGCTGGATTTATTGATACTATCACTGTAGGAGAAACTAGAAAGGTTTCTGATGCACGAATCACTAGCATACATTTTCCTGTTTTACGCTACTTTGCACTATTTGCTAGTCGTTGTTTATTTGGACGAGGAAACAGTGGAAACCTTAGTATCCCCAATATAATTATTCTTCACCATGGTTTATACAGTGATAACACTTTTAGTATGGGCGGTATTATTCCTAGACGGTTAAGTATGAACCGTACTAAGGGTCCCATCTTTGGAGGCGTCTATGCCACACGCCTAGCTGCACATTTTAACATACCTATTAGGCATGCTGAGAAGGAAGAAAAGATGATGCCCCGTGTTTATCTAGATCATAAAAGTATGGTGGCACATGATTTTATTGTTAAGAATAGGGCAGGAGAGCTTAAATATCAATTGTTCTTTAACAAACATCATCCTAAGACTATTACCCTGCCTGCTCCTTTGTTTAATTTTGTAGGACCCTACCTCGTTACGTGGGCTGCCGTCCAAGCTTACAAGGATCCTGCACCAGCCCCAGAACAGGAACCACAAGATGAGCCTCCATGACAATCTATTTATTCTTGGGATCCAGAGATGACTGTCAGCCAGTGGCAGTCAGAGTCTTCTTCTTCATCACAGTATGATCCCAACTATTCTTCCTCATCACAGTACGACCCCAACAACTATTATTATGGATATCCGCCTGGCCAGCCGTGGCCATAGACCAACTTAGGCCAAAAGCCTAAGCTTGGGGGAGTACGTATTTCTCACCGACATTACATTTATGTTCACCCACACACTCATTGCTAGATGTCGGTGCTCATACTTTTTCACTGTAATATCCATGATAGTTTATTTTCTTTTTCTTGTTTTCTTCTTGTGTGTTTGTTAAACCTTAAGAAAAACCAAAATAAATTAGTAGTAGTTTATTTTTCTGCTATAGTAGTAATAATTAAAAAGAAAACCCAAAAATATTTCCTGTTCTTCTTTTGCTTGTTGGGAGCTTTCTTGTGTAAATAGTTTTATTTTTCTTTGGGGGTCCGTAGGAGAAGACCATAATTAAATTGTTGAAGTGGCTCTTATATGCATTATTGTTGATTTAACCAAGAGCCCATATTGCCTTGTCTTCTCTTGTTTATTGAATGCTCGCAGATTCCAGCTTAGTCCAATGCACGTGAACTCTTATTATTATTCACATCGTTCGGTCGTGCAAGTGAAAGGCAATTATGATGATATATGATGGACTGACTGAGATGAAAAAAGCTGGTATGAACTCGACCTCTTTTGTTTTTGTAAATATGATGAGTCCCTCATTCTTGATTCAGCTTATTATGAATAAACATGTTTGCAATGACAATTAGAGATCGTAGTTGCTTGTGCCATGCTTGATTAGCTATGAGTTATAATGGTTTACCTTGTGTGCCAACATGCTATTGAGATGATTATGATGTGGTATGATGGGGTGGTATCCTCTTTTGAACGATTTAAGTGACTTGACTTGGCACATGTTCACGCATGTAGTTGAAACAAAATCAACATAGCCTTCACGATATTTATGTTCATGGTGGATTATATCCTACTCATGCTTGCATCCAATGTTTATTAATTTTAATGCATGTACATGGCCGTTGTCGCCCTCTAGTTGGTCGCTTCCCAGTCTTTTGCTAGCCTTCACCTGTACTAACCGGGAATATTGCTTGTGCATCCAAATCCCTTAAACCCCAAAGTTATTCTAGATGAGTCCACTATACCTTCCTATATGCGGTATCTACCTACCGTTCCAAGTAAATTTGTATGTGCCAAACTCTAAATCTTCAAATAAACATTCTATTTTGTATGCTCGAATAGCTCATGTATCAACCAAGGTTGTCCTTATCTTTCGTGTTAGGCGGGTTATTCTCAAGAGGAGTGGACTCCGCTCCTCACTCACGAGAAAATGGCTGGTCACCGGGATACCCAGTCCCATGCTTTATGCAAACTAAATCAAAATTAAGTACAAACAAAACTCCCCCTGGGACCTGATGTATGTTGGAGGCACTCGTTGTTTCGAGCAAGCCATGGATTGATGCTTGTTGGTGGAGGGGGAGTATAAACTTTACCATTCTGTTTGGGAACCGCCTATAATGTGTTTAGCATGGAAGATATCACCATCTCTTAGTTGTTACATTGACAATGAAAGTATACCGCTCAAAATACAATTTATCTCTATTGCAAAACCGAGCTCTGGCACCTCTACAAATCCCTGCTTCCATCCGCGAAGGGCTTATCCATTTACTTTTATGTTGAGTCATCACCCTCTTATTAAAAAGCACTAGCTGGAGAGCACACCCTTCATTTGCATTCATCACTGTTAATTTATATTGGGTATGACTATGATTGGATCTCTTTTACCATGAATTACAATGTCTAGTCAGTCCTTGATCTTTAAAGGTGCTTTGCATTTAGGTTTTGCGGTCTCAGAAAGGGCTAGCAAGATACCATCTTATTATATGATATTATGATTATTTTGAGAAAGTGTTGTCATGCGAGATTTATTATTATGACTTGCTAGTTGATTATGCTATTGATATGAGTAATTGTGAGACCTGAGAATTATTGCATATGTGGTTAGTTATGATCTATGCTGAAAACTTGAATGCTGGCTTGACATAGTTACAACAACAAGAGCAAACAGAGTTTGTAAAAGTTTTTCTTTCTTTCTTTCAGTTTGTCAACTGAATTGCTTGAGGACAAGCAAGGGTTTATGCTTGGGGGAGTTGATACGTCTCCGTCGTATCTACTTTTCCAAACACTTTTGCCCTTGTTTTGGACTCTAACTTGTATGATTTGAATGGAACTAACCCGGACTGACACTGTTTTTAGCAGAATTGCCATGGTGTTGTTTTATGTGCAGAAAACAAATATTCTCGGAATGACCTGAAACTCCATGGAACATCTTAGAAAAAACAATAAAAATCCTCGCCAAAGATGAAGACCAGGGGGCCCACACCCTTCTCACGAGGGTGGGGGGCGCCCCCCACTACCTCGTGGGCCCCCTGGAAACCCTCCGACGCCAACTCCAACTCTATATATTTGCTTTCGGAGAGAAAAAATCAGAGAGAAGAAATCATCACGTTTTACGATACGGAGCCGCCGCCAAGCCCTAAAACCTCTCGGGAGGGCTGATCTGGAGTCCGTTCGGGGCTCCGGAGAGGGGGATTCGTCGCCGTCGTCATCATCAACCATCCTCCATCACCAATTTCATGATGCTCACTGCCGTGCGTGAGTAATTCCATCGTAGGCTTGCTGGACTGTGATGGGTTGGATAAGATTTATCATGTAATCGAGTTAGTTTTGTTAGGGTTTGATCCCTAGTATCCATTATGTTCTGAGATTGATGTTGCTATGCTTAATGCTTGTCACTAGGGCCCGAGTGCCATGATCTCAAATCTGAACCTATTATGTTTTCATGAATATATGTGAGTTGTTGATCCTATCTTGCAAGTCTTTAGTCACCTACTATGTGTTATGATCCGGCAACCCCGAAGTGACAATAATCGGGACCACTCCTGGTGATGACCATAGTTTGAGGTGTTCATGTATTCACTATGTGCTAATGCTTTGTTCCGGTTCTCTATTAAAAGGAGGCCTTAATATCCCTTAGTTTCCAATAGGACCCCGCTGCCACGGGAGGGTAGGACAAAAGATGTCATGCAAGTTCTTTTCCATAAGCACGTATGACTATATACGGAATACATGCCTACATTACATTGATGAATTGGAGCTAGTTCTGTGTCACCCTATGTTATGACTGTTACATGATGAACTGCATCCGGCATAATTATCCATCACTGATCCGGTGCCTACGAGTTTTCCATATACTGGTTTACGCTTATTTACTTTCCCGCTTCTACTGTTACAATCACTACAAAATACCAAAAACATTACTTTTGATGTCTTTACTTTTGTTGCCGGTACCGCCACTATCATATTAGTTTGCTACTAAACACTTTGCTGCAGATACAAGGTTTCCAGGTGTGGTTGAATTGACTACTCGGCTGCTAATACTTGAGAATATTCTTTGGCTCCCCTTGTGTTGAATCAATAAATTTGGGTTGAATACTCTACCCTCGAAAGCTGTTGTGATCCCCTATACTTGTGGGTTATCAAGACTAATTTCTGGCACCGTTGCCGGGGAGCATAGCTCTATTCTTTGAGTCACTTGGGATTTATATCTGCTGGACACTATGAAGAACTTGAGAGATCCAAAAACCAAGATCTATCCCTCAACTACGAGGGGAGGTAAGGAACTGCCATCTAGCTCTGCACTTGATTCACCTTCTGTTATGAGTAAGTTTGCGACACCTACACCTGCTTCTGCTATTCATTCCGATATGTCGCATGTTATTGATGAAGCCACTCCTGCTATGCATGATACTTATGATGAAACTACCTCTATGCCTGGCACTACTATGCCACTTAGTGATTTTCTAGAAGAACGACTTGCTAGGGCTAGAGAGATTGAAAATATTGAATCTGATTATGAAGATGAAAGTGATGGTGAAGAATCACGTGTTATTACTGAGGGTTATTTATTTGATCAAGATGCTTCTTTAGCTATTTTAGCTTGCAGAGATAGATATGAGCTTAAGAGGTTATTAATTAAATGGAACAAAGAATCACTTAGAGATAAAATGAGGCCCGACCCTGCTTTTGCTACTTCACCTATATGTGTTCCTGATAAGGATTATGAATTCTCTATTGGTCCTAATATAATTACTTTGGTTGAATCTGATCCGTTTTATGGCTATGAATCTGAAACTGTTGTGGCACATCTTACTAAGTTAAATGATATAGCTGCCCTGTTTACTAATGATGAGAGATCGCGTTACTTCTATATACTTAAAATATTTCCATTCTCATTAAAGGGTGATGCTAAGATATGGTTTAATTCTCTTGATCCTGGTTGTGTGCGTAGTCCCCAGGATATGATTTATTACTTCTCTGCTAAATATTTCCCTGCTCATAAGAAACAAGCTGCTTTGAGGGAAATATACAACTTTGTGCAAATTGAAGAAGAGAGTCTCCCACAAGCTTGGGGGAGGCTTCTCAAGTTACTTAATGCTTTGCCTGATCATCCTCTTAAGAAACCTGAAATACTTGATATCTTTTATAATGGACTAACCGATGCTTCCAGAGATTACCTGGATAGTTGTGCTAGTTCTCTTATCAGGGAAAGAACACCGGATGAAGCTGAAATTCTATTGAATAATATGTTGACAAATGAAAATAATTGGGCACCTCCTGAGCCAGCTCCTGAGCCAACTCCTGCTCCAATTACTAAGCCTATTCCTAAACCAACTCCGAAGAAGAGAGGTGTTCTATTTCTCAGTCCCGAAGATATGCAAGAGGCAAAGAAATCTATGAACGAAAAGGGTATTAAAGCTGGAGACGTTAAGAATTTACCTCCTATTTAAGAAATACATGGTCTTAATATACCGCTTGTTGAATAAACATATGATCTTAATTATTTATTTACTGAAGAACCTCCTAATCCCGATATCCCGACACAGGTAGTAAAGGTAAATTCTCTCTATAGATTTGATGAAGGTGATATCCCTCACTATAAGCCTGCTAGGCAATGCTTTGATGAGTTTGATAATTTTATTGTCAAACAAGAAAATTTCAATGCTTATTTCGGTAGACAATTGAAATATGATTCCGATATGCTTAAATACTTGGGTGATTATATGGCTGATATTAAAGGTGAACTTAAACTTGTTAGCAAACATGCTTCTATGGTTACCACTCAAGTAGAACAAGTACTTAAGGCTCAAAAAGAAGTGCTTAATGAAATGAATAATAAGAAAAATGATTATGCTGTTAGAGTGGCTACTAGAACTAGTAGAATGACTCAGGAACCTTTGTATCCTGAAGGCCACCCTAAGAGAATCAAGCAAGATTCTCAAAGAAATAATATTGATGTTCCTAGTTCTTCTAAAAAGAAGAAGAAGGAAAATGATAGAACTGTGCAAACTTCTAGTGAACCTATTGCTGAACCACCTGATAATCCAAATGATATATCTATGTCTGATGCTGAAACACAATCTGGTAATGAACATGAACCTAGTAAAAATATTAATGATGATGTTCATGATGATGCTCGACCTAGTAATGATAATGATGTAGAAATTGAACCTGCTGTTGATCTTGATAACCCACAATCAAAGAATCAACATTATGATAAAAGAGACTTTGTTGATAGGAAACATGGTAAAGAAAGGGAACCTTGGGTTCAGAAACCCATGCCTTTTCCTCCGAAACCATCCAAGAAAAAGGATGACGAGGATTTTGAGCGCTTTGCTGAAATGATTAGGCCTATATTTTTGCGTATGAGATTAACTAGTGTGCTTAAAACAAATCCTTATGCTAAATATATGAAGTATATCATTACTAATAAAAGAAAGATACCGGAAGCTGAAATCTCCACCATGCTTGCTAATTATACTTTTAAGGGTGGAATACCAAAGAAACTTGGAGACCCCGGAGTACCTACTATACCTTGCTCCATTAAAAGAAATTATATTAAAACTGCTTTATGTGATCTTGGAGCCGGTGTTAGTGTTATGCCTCTCGCTTTATATCATAGACTTGACTTGAATAAGCTGACACCTACTGAAATATCTTTGCAAATGGCTGATAAATCAACTGCTATACTTGTCGGTATCTGTGAGGATGTGCCTGTTGTGGTTGCAAACGTTACTATTTTAACAGACTTTGTTATTCTTGATATTCCCGAGGATGATAGTATGTCTATTATTCTTGGAAGACCTTTTCTTAATACTGCAGGGGCTATTATTGATTGCAACAAAGGCAATGTCACTTTTCATGTTAATGGTAATGAGCATATGGTACACTTTCCGAGGAAACAACCTCAAGTTCATAGTATCAACTCCATTGGAAAAATTCCATCGACTATAATTGGAGGTTTTGAATTTCCTCTTCCTACTGTCAAGAAGAAATATGATATACTTATTATTGGGGATGTGCATATCCCCATTGAGGTAACTTAGTGTTATTCAAAATTTCTCCGGTTTCATGATTATTGGAACGAGTTTGTTAACAAGACTTGATCAACCTTGTTAGTGGATTCTTTTTGATGAGCATGAGATGGATGAAACTAGAAGCACAAACTTCTGTACCCCACTTTTACTTTCTGTTATTTATATTAAATAAAGTAAAAAATAGTATTTTTCTGTCTGTTTCCTGACTTATCCATGCAATATAAAAATATCCCAAAAATAAAAGACCTCAAAATGCCATGCCAATTTAATATGATATTTTCGGGAATATTTGAGGATTTACTATGCAAAAATTACCATGGGAGGAGCTGCCACCTGGCCACGAGGGTGGTGGGCGCGCCCCCTGCCTCGTGGGCCCATGGTGGCCCTCCTCCACTTATCCCAGCACCCATCTTCTTCCTCTCTCTCACACAAACCCGAAAAACCAACTCAATCACGAGTTCCAGCCACTTTTGCTGTGATTTTCGATCTCCTTGCTCAAAGCACCTCTCGCAAAACTGCTTGGGGAGATTGTTCCTTGGTATGTGACTCCTCCATTGGTCCAATTAGTTTTTGTTCTAGTGCTTTATTCTTTGCAAATTTGTGCTGCATAGGTGACCATGTTCTTGAGCTTGCATATCAAATTTATATGGTTCCAAGTAGTTCTAATGCTTGATATAGGCTTTAGGCACTTGTAGGAGTAGTTGCTATCAGTTTTATTAAAGTTGGTTCACTTCTGTTTGAAGTTACTAAAAACTTCAGATTGTTTCAGAAAAATAATGAGGAGATTTTTGAGGGGCTCGTCGAGCCAAAGCTCGAAGGAAAAGGCACCAAAGCCTAAGTATAATTTGCCGCGCACCGCGGAGATTCGGGCGTGCGAATGGCCTTCTGAAGATTTCTTGAGAGCAGCCAGTATCTATGAAGATTTTCATGAATTGGCTCACAATGCAGGCCTCACCGCTTTCCTCCACGACCAATGCGATCAGTATCCCTTAACCACAAATACTTTTGTGCAAAACTTTCATTTTCATTCTAGGAACTCACCACCTACGGTGGAGTTTCATTTATATGATGAGCATAAGGAGATGTCACTTTATGATTTCTATCGGATTTGTTTAATCCCTTTTAAGGGCAAGACAGAAGAACCACATCATGATGATGTGGCTGGATTTATTGATACTATCACTGTAGGAGAAACTAGAAAGGTCTCCGATGCACGAATCACTAGCATACATTTTCCTGTTTTACGTTACTTTGCATTATTTGCTAGTCGTTGTTTATTTGGACGAGGAAACAGTGGAAACCTTAGTATCCCCAATATAATTATTCTGCACCATGGTTTATACAGTGATAACACTTTTAGTATGGGCAGTATTATTCCTAGACGGTTAAGTATGAACCGTACTAAGGGTCCCATCTTTGGAGGCGTCTATGCCACATGCCTAGCTGCACATTTTAACATACCTATTAGGCATGCTGAGAAGGAAGAAAAGATGATGCCCCGTGTTTATCTAGATCATAAAAGTATGGTGGCACATGATTTTATTGTTAAGAATAGGGCAGGAGAGCTTAAATATCAATTGTTCTTTAACAAACATCATCCTAAGACTATTACCCTGCCTGCTCCTTTGTTTAATTTTGTAGGACCCTACCTCGTTACGTGGGCTGCCGTCCAAGCTTACAAGGATCCTGCACCAGCCCCAGAACAGGAACCACAAGATGAGCCTCCATGACAATCTGTTTATTCTTGGGATCCAGAGATGACTGTCAGCCAGTGGCAGTCAGAGTCTTCTTCTTCATCACAGTATGATCCCAACTATTCTTCCTCATCACAGTACGACCCCAACAACTATTATTATGGATATCCGCCAGGCCAGCCGTGGCCATAGACCAACTTAGGCGAAAAGCCTAAGCTTGGGGGAGTACGTATTTCTCACCGACGTTACATTTATGTTCACCCACACACTCATTGCTAGATGTCGGTGCTCATACTTTTTCACTGTAATATCCATGCTAGTTTATTTTCTTTTTCCTATTTTCTTCTTGTGTGTTTGTTAAACCTTAAGAAAAACCAAAATAAATTAGTAGTAGTTTATTTTTCTACTATAGTAGTAATAATTAAAAAGAAAACCCAAAAATATTTCCTGTTCTTCTTTTGCTTGTTGGGAGCTTTCCTGTGTAAATAGTTTTATTTTTCTTTGGGGATCCGTAGGAGAAGACCATAATTAAATTGTTGAAGTGGCTCTTATATGCATTATTGTTGATTTAACCAAGAGCCCATATTGCCTTGTCTTCTCTTGTTTATTGAATGCTCGCAGATTCCAGCTTAGTCCAATGCACGCGCACTCTTATTATTATTCACATCGTTCCGTCATGCAAGTGAAAGGCAATTATGATGATATATGATGGACTGACTGAGATGAAAAAAGCTGGTATGAACTCGACCTCTTTTGTTTTTGTAAATATGATGAGTCCCTCATTCTTGATTCAGCTTATTATGAATAAACATGTTTGCAATAACAATTAGAGATCGTAGTTGCTTGTGCCATGCTTGATTAGCTATGAGTTATAATGGTTTACCTTGTGTGCCAACATGCTATTGAGATGATTATGATGTGGTATGATGGGGTGGTATCCTCTTTTAAACGATTTAAGTGACTTGACTTGGCACATGTTCACGCATGTAGTTGAAACAAAATCAACATAGCCTTCACGATATCTATGTTCATGGTGGATTATATCCTACTCATGCTTGCATCCAATGTTTATTAATTTTAATGCATGTACATGGCTGTTGTCGCCCTCTAGTTGGTCGCTTCCCAGTCTTTTGCTAGCCTTCACCTGTACTAACCGGGAATACTGCTTGTGCATCCAAATCCCTTAAACCCCAAAGTTATTCCAGATGAGTCCACTATACCTTCCTATATGCGGTATCTACCTGGCGTTGCAAGTAAATTTGTATGTGCCAAACTCTAAACCTTCAAATAAACATTCTATTTTGTATGCTCGAATAGCTCATGTATCAACCAAGGATGTCCTTATCTTCCGTGTTAGGCGGGTTATTCTCAAGAGGAGTGGACTTCGCTCCTCACTCACGAGAAAATGGCTTGTCAGCGGGATACCCAGTCCCATGCTTTATGCAAACTAAATCAAAATTAATTACAAACAAAACTCCCCCTGGGACCTGATGTATGTTGGAGGCACTCGTTGTTTCGAGCAAGCCATGGATTGATGCTTGTTGGTGGAGGGGGAGTATAAACTTTACCATTCTGTTTGGGAACCGCCTATAATGTGTTTAGCATGGAAGATATCGCCATCTCTTAGTTGTTACATTGACAATGAAAGTATACCGCTCAAAATACAATTTATCTCTATTTCAAAACCGAGCTCTGGCACCTCTACAAATCCCTGCTTCCATCCGCGAAGGGCTTATCCATTTACTTTTATGTTGAGTCATCACCCTCTTATTAAAAAGCACTAGCTGGAGAGCACAGCCGTCATTTGCATTCATCACTGTTAATTTATATTGGGTATGACTATGATTGGATATCTTTTACCATGAATTACAATGTCTAGTCAGTCCTTGATCTTTAAAGGTGCTCTGCATTTATGTTTTGCGGTCGCAGAAAGGGCTAGCGAGATACCATCTTGTTATATCACATTATGATTGTTTTGAGAAAGTGTTGCCATCTGATATTTATTATTATGACTTTCTAGTTGATTATGCTATTGCTATGAGTAATTGTGAGACCCGAGAATTATTGCAAATGTGGTTAGTTATGATCTATGCTGAAAACTTGAATGCTCGCTTGACATAGTTACAACAACAAGAGCAAACAGAGTTTGTAGAAGTTTTTCTTTCTTTCTTTCAGTTTGTCAACTGAATTGCTTGAGGACAAGAAGGGTTTAATCTTGGGGGAGTTGATACGTCTCCGTCGTATCTACTTTTCCAAACACTTTTGCCCTTGTTTTGGACTCTAACTTGTATGATTTGAATGGAACTAACCCGGACTGACGTTGTTTTTAGCAGAATTGCCATGGTGTTGTTTTATGTGCAGAAAATAAATATTCTCGGAATGACCTGAAACTCCACGAAACATCTTAGAAAAAACAGTAAAAGATCCTCGCCAAAGATGAAGACCAGGGGGCCCACACCCTTCTCACGAGCCCCCCTACCTCGTGGGCCCCCTGGAAACCCTCCGACGCCAAGTCCAACTCTATATATTTGCTTTAGGAGAGAAAAAATCAGAGAGAAGAAATCATCGCGTTTTACGATACGAAGCCGCCGCCAAGCCCTAAAACCTCTCGGGAGGGCTGATCTGGAGTCCGTTCGGGGCTCCGGAGAGGGGGATTCGTCGCCGTTGTCATCATCAACCATCCTCCATCACCAATTTCATGATGCTCACTGCCGTCCGTGAGTAATTCCATCGTAGGCTTGCTGGACAGTGATGGGTTGGATGAGATTTATCATGTAATCGAGTTAGTTTTGTTAGGGTTTGATCCCTAGTATCCATTATGTTCTGAGATTGATGTTGCTATGACTTTGCTATGCTTAATGCTTGTCACTAGGGACCGAGTGCCATGATTTCAGATCTGAACCTATTATGTTTTCATGAATATATGTGAATTCTTGATCCTATCTTGCAAGTCTTTAGTCACCTATACTATGTGTTATGATCCAGCAACCCCGAAGTGACAATAATCGGGACCACTCCTGGTGATGACCATAGTTTGAGGAATTCATGTATTCACTATGTGCTAATGCTTTGTTCCGGTTCTCTATTAAAAGGAGGCCTTAATATCCCTTAGTTTCCAAAGGGACCCCACTGCCATGGGAGGGTAGGACAAAAGATGTCATGCAAGTTCTTTTCCATAAGCACGTATGACTATATACGAAATACATGCCTACATTACATTGATGAATTGGAGCTAGTTGTGTGTCACCCTATGTTATGACTGTTACATGATGAACCGCATCCGGCATAATTATCCATCACTGATCCGGTGCCTACGAGTTTTTCATATACTGGTTTACGTTTATTTACTTTCCCGCTGCTACTGTTACAATCACTACAAAATACCAAAAACATTACTTTTGCTGTCTTTACTTTTGTTGCCGCTACCGCCACTATCATATTACTTTGCTACTAAACACTTTGCTGCAGATACTAAGTTTCCAGATGTGGTTGAATTGATGTAGCGACCCGACCCGAATGGATCAAGTCTACTGTGCTCCCGTGTCATCCCTGGATCAGTAATGCTGACACCACACAGTACTTCGAAGGATTTATAGCAGAGTTGCAATCACACACTTATTACATCGATGTCTCAAAGAGAACTTATTACAATAAATATGGCTTAAGGCCATCTAATAACGATAACAGCGGAAGGCTCGGAAGATAAATGGGTCCATCAACTCCAACGGCATCACTGAGTATAGAACCACGACCTAAAAGCACCTTACTCGTCGTCTGAAAAGTCTGCAACATGAAAGTTGCAGCTCGAAAACGGGTCAGCACATGGAATATGCTGGCAATGTAACACATAGAGAGTAATGAATGAAACAGCTATACTATATGCATATATGGCTGGTGGAAAGCTATATGGTTACAGTTTTGCGTAAAGCCAGTTTTTCCCTACTGCAAAGGAATAAATTTATTTAACTATCATGGTAGTTGTTAAACATCGAGAATGGTTGACAGCATTCCGATCCCAATTAAGTAATTAAAACCCAACAACATTAATTAGAAGTAACGTGATGAGATTCACATGATATTCAAGTACTAGATACTCAAGTTGTCCATAACCGGGGACACGGCTAATCATGATTAGTTTGTACACTCTGCAGAGGTTTGCGCACTTTTCCCCACAAGACTCGATCGCCTCCATTTGGTTTCTCGCACTACAGGGTGTTTGAGAAGACGGATGACCGAGACACAGTCTTTCAGAAGCGCTAGCACCTTACATGTGGGTAGACCGGTACACCTACTTTCCCCTACATCTGCTAGTCTACCCGTAATTGTTCCCACAACTTACTCAACTATGCCAGAGCCCATAATGGCTTGTGGCTGCACACGGAAGTTACTAGCATGAATGATCTTATGATCCCTTTGAGCCTGGGTGGCGGTCCGAAATAAAAACAGGCAAGTCCTGATAGACATCATGTGCCTCAATCCACCCACATGTGTGTTTAAGTTGACACCTTAGATAAACCCTTAATTATCAATCTCACATCTGTCATGGATATCACTCACCCAATCCACGTCTACTAGCATAGCATGGCATAATAAGCAAACGTAGAAGTAACTCCCAAAGGTTTGATAATAATACAGGTAATAGGTACTACCTCATCTACTTCCCATCCCACAATTTAATTACATCCTAATCATGCAATGTGAGAGGATTGATCTAATGCAATAAAACATGGGTTGTAGAAAAGGTATGATCAAAGTGTTACTTGCCTTGCTGATGATCTGCGAGACCTAGGGTTTCGAAGTAACAAGCGGCGCAATCCGGGTGATCTATCGCAGACAAACAACAAGCACACAATAAGTACTCATCTAATGCACAGGTAAAACTCGAACAAGAGAACGAACCAGAAAGTTCAACTTAAGAACTCCGGTTGCAAAGAAAGAAAGAACCGAACAAAGAAACGGAAAAACAAACGGCGGAAGAAAGCAACTCGGTTCTAGCAAGTTGAAACTAGGTCAAATTTTACTGTAGCAAAGGCTTGTTCAAGTTGATTAGACGGAATGGCGGTTTCGAGACGAAACTCCGGGCGCTTGAATCACCTGATTCCGACAAACGAGCGGGAAGAAAGACTAGAACGAAGATCGGATCTGAGATCGCGATCGCGGAATAAATCCGACGAAAAGAAAGAGATGAACGGTTAAACGAACAGGCATCGTTAACCGGGAAAAATCGGTGATCACGTTCGTTGAGACGAACGGTCCGAAAGAAGAATGAAAACCGATCGGTTTCGGAAGAAAACCGAAACAAAACCGGAAGAAAAACCGGAAGAAAAAAGAGAAGAACCAGAACGGTTTTCTAGAAGAAAAACCGAACCGAGGAAAAGAAGAGGCGGCACGGCTACCTCGGGAGGCGGGGCTCCGGGCGGCGGCTTAGGGCGGCGGCGGCGGCTTAAGGCGGCGGCGGCTTGGGGCTTGGGGTGGTGGAGGAAA
>NC_057809.1:160503529-160537035 GCF_018294505.1 Triticum aestivum
CTTGGCCAAGGGGCAAAAGGGGGGGGGGGCGGCGGCCTAGAGTCCCGCTGGGACTCGGCTTCGCGCGAGGGGCTGGGGCGGTGGCGGCTGGCTGGGCCTTGGCCTGGCTGGGCCTTGGCCCGGCTGGCCTGGCGCGCGGGAGCTGCTCCTTTTTTTTAATCGGTTTCGCGCGCAGAAAAACAAAGAAAAGAAAAACTAAACGAACTCCAAAATTTCTAAAGCAAATTTTCCCCGACTCCTACAAATGAGTCGAACAAAATGAACTTTTCTCCGGGCCTAAAATGCAATTTTTGGAAACACGCATTTTTCCCTATCCAAATAAAAGCAAACAAAACTCCGGCAAAACCAAAACTTGACTCATTCATTAAATCTACATTTTTTCCTAACTTTGGGAAAGTCATATTATTCCCTCTCTCACTTTTTTTTGATATTGGAAAAATAATTGAAGATGAAATAAATAAATCAAATGATCATCTTTTCCAAAATTTGAGAGAACTCAAATATGAAAATAACGAAATCTCCAACTCTCTCCGTGGGTCCTTGAGTTGCGTGAAATTTCTAGGATCAACTAAAATGCATGAAAATATGATACGCATGATGATCTAGTGTATAACATTCCAAATTGCAAATTTGGGATGTTACAAACCTACCCCCCTTAAGATGAATCTCGCCCTCGAGATTCGGGTTGGCTAGAAAATAGGTGAGGGTGGTCCTTGAGCAAATCTTCTTCTCTTTCCCAGGTGGCTTCATCCTCTGAGTGGTGGTTCCACTGAACTTTGCAAAACTTGATAACCTTGCTGCGGGTAACTCTGCTGGCATAATCGAGAATCTTGACTGGCTTCTCCTCATACGTTAAGTCGTCCTTCAACTGAATCGCTTCGAGTGGCACGGTATCTCTTAGCGGTACCTCCGCCATCTCGGCATGACACTTCTTCAGCTGGGAAACATGGAATACATCATGAACTCCTGACAGCTCCTCTGGTAATTCCAACTTATAAGCGACTTCTCCCATACGTTGCAAGATCTTGTACGGTCCAATGAAGCGCGGTGCTAATTTTCCCTTAACTCCAAAGCGCTTAACTCCTCGAAGTGGGGATACTCGAAGGTAAACTCTGTCTCCAGTTTCGTAAACTGTCTCCTTGCGTTTTGAATCTACGTAGCTCTTCTGCCTGGACTGGGCTACCTTGAGCCTATCGCGAATCAACTTAACTTTCCGTTCAGACTCCTTAATCAAATCTGGTCCAAAGAATTGACGGTCTCCAACTTCGTCCCATGACAACGGTGTCCTGCACCTCCTTCCGTATAAAGCTTCGAAAGGTGCCATCTTCAAACTGGTTTGGTAACTGTTGTTATAAGAAAACTCCACATACGGCAAGTTATCGTCCCAGCTAGATCCATAATCTAGTGCACAGGCTCTCAGCATATCTTCCAAAATCTGATTGACTCTCTGGGTCTATCCATCTGTCTGCGGATGAAAAGCTGTGCTGAACTCTAGTCTGGTTCCTAAAGTTTCATGCAACTGATTCCAAAATTTGAGCTAAATTGAGTTCCTCTATCTGATACGATACTCCTCGGAACTCCATGCAAACAAATGATCCTAGTCATGTATATCTTTGCCAACGTAGCACTGGTGTAAGTGGTCTTAACTAGAATGAAATGTGCTACCTTTGTCAAACGATCAACTACTACCCATATCGAGTCATAGCCTGCTTTCGTCCTGGGTAGTCCTATGATAAAATCCATGCCTATCTTATCCCACTTCCATTCGGGTATCGGCAATGGTTGTAACAATCCTGCTGGCTTCTGATGCTCTGCCTTTACTCTCTGACATACGTCACAAACTGCTACATATGCTGCAATATCCTTCTTCATTCCGGTCCACCAGAATGTTTCCTTCAAATCCAAATACATCTTGGTATTCCTTGGGTGAATCGAATACGGTGAATCATGTGCCTCGTGCAAAATCAACTTCCTGATCTCCGGGTCATTGGGCACATAAACACGGTCCTCAAACCATAAGGTATCGTGCTCATCCTCACGAAATCCCTTTGCTTTTCCTTCGCTGATTCTCTCTTTTATAGCAGCAATCTCCTTGTCAGATTTCTGAGCTTCTCTGATTTTATCCATCAATGTTGACTGAATCTCCAATGCTGCTACATAGCCTCTCGGAACTATTTCCAAACATAGCTCATGAAGGTTTTCTGCTAACTCCTTTGGTACTTCTCCCATCACTAGGGTGTTGACATGGCTCCTACGGCTCAATGCGTCAGCTACCACATTAGCCTTTCCGGGATGGTAATGCAATCTCATGTCATAATCCTTGATGAGCTCCAACCATCTCCTTTGTCTGAGGTTCAACTCCTTCTGCGTGAAAATGTACTTCAAACTCTTGTGATCCGTGTACACCTCACAATGATTTCCAATGAGGAAATGTCTCCACGTTTTCAATGCATGCACTACGGCTGCTAACTCCAAATCATGCGTGGCATAATTCAGCTCATGAGGCTTCAGTTGCCGTGAAGCATACGAAACAACTCTCCCTTCCTGCATAAGCACTGCTCCAAGTCCTCGACGTGAAGCGTCGCAATACACCTTGTAATCCTTGGTCTGATCTGGCAAAATCAATACTGGTGAGGTAACCAAGCGTTTCTTCAATTCTTGGAAACTAGCCTCACATTCCTCAGTCCAATTGAACTTAGTATCCTTCTTCAACAATTCAGTCATAGGCTTTGCAATCTTTGAAAAGTTCTCAATGAACCTCCGGTAGTATCCTGCGAGTCCAAGAAAACTCCGGATCTCTCCAACTGTCGTTGGTGATTCCCATTTGGTTACGGTCTCAACCTTAGTGGGGTCAACTTCTATACCTTCTCCGGATATAACGTGTCTGAGGAATCCAACTTCCTTCAACCAAAACTCACATTTGCTGAATTTGGCGTATAACTGATGTTCCCTTAGTTTCTCCAAAACCAAACGCAAATGTTCCTTATGCTCCTCTTCATTCTTTGAGTAAACCGGGATGTCATCAATGAACACTACAACGAACTTATCCAAAAACTCCATAAACACTTTGTTCATCAGGTTCATAAAATAGGCAGGTGCGTTAGTCAATCCAAATGACATAACGGTATACTCATACAGTCCATATCTTGTGGTGAATGCTGTCTTAGGTATGTCCTGCTCTCGAATCTTCAATTGGTGGTACCCTGATCGCAAATCGATCTTGGAAAACACTTTAGCTCCTTGCAAACGATCAAACAGATCATTAATCATTGGCAGTGGGTACTTATTCTTGATGGTTACTTCATTCAATCCTCGATAATCAACAACCATCCTTAATGATCCATCCTTCTTTTCCACTAGAAGTACGGGTGATCCCCAAGGCGAAGAACTTGGGCGAATGTAACCTTTATCCAATAACTCCTTAATCTGATTCTTGATTTCCACCAAATCCTTTGCTGGCATCCGGTACGGTTGCTTCGATATTGGGCCTGTACCTGGCAATAACTCAATCAAAAACTCAATGTCTCTATCCGGTGGCATGCCTGGCAATTCCTCAGGAAATACATCAGGAAAATCCTTTACCACTCGTACTTCTTCTTGCACAACTCCTGTTAAGCAGTTTACTTGTGTCCTGTTTGGCACATGCCGGGATACATACTTGATCCTTCTTCCTTCTGGTGTGGTAAGCAAAATTGTCTTACTGGCGCAATCGATGTTTCCTCCATACATCGACAGCCAATCCATACCAAGAATCACATCCAGACCTTGGGACTCCAGAATAATTAAATCCGTTGGGAAAACATGCCTTCCTATACTTAATGGCACTTGGAAACATCCTTGTCTGGCCATGTACTCTGCTCCTGGCGAGCTTACTAGCATAGGCGTTTTAAGAATCCTAGTGGGCAGGCTATACTTTTCCACAAATCCGCTTGATATGTATGAATGCGATGCACCAGTATCAAAAAGAACGAGTGGAGTAAATGACTTAACCAGAAACTTACCGATTACTGCATCAGGCTGATCTTCAACCTCCTCCACATTAATGTGGTTCACCTGTCCTCTATTGAAAGGGTTCGGCTTCTTCCCAGAGCTTCCATTGCCATTTCCATTCTGGCCTTCGGGACATTCATTGGCATAATGTCCGGTCTTGGAACACTTGAAACAGGTGACTTGACTCAGATCTCTCTTGGTTGGGGTCAATGGGGTGGTATGGTTCTGGCCGTTGCTTCCTCCATTCCCATTACCATTCTTGTGGCCGTTATGGTTGTGCGAGCTACCTCCTCCATGGGTATGCTGAAACTGAAATCCCGGTTTAGGGGTAAAACGGGGCTTCTGCTGGGCTCCAGAGTTATACTTCCCCTGTCCATACTTCCTCTTACGGTTCTCAGTCTGCTGTTTCTTTCCTTCAATCATGATGGCACGATCTACCAACTCCTGGTAGTTGTTGAAACTCGCTACCATCAACTGCATGCTTAGTTCATCATTCAGTCCTTCCAGAAACTTCTCCTTCTTAGCTGCATCCGTAGCAACGTCATCTGGGGCATAACGTGCTAACTTGCTGAAATCGTCAACGTACTGGCCAACTGTCCTTCCTCCTTGGCGTAAGTTGCGAAACTCACGCTTCTTCATGGCCATAGCTCCTGCTGAAACATGGGCAGTGCGGAAAGCTTGCTGAAACTGATCCCATGTGACAGTGTCAACTGGGTAAGTGGCTGTGAAATTCTCCCACCATGCTGCCGCGGGTCCGTCAAGCTGATGTGCGGCAAACTTCACTTTCTCACCATCTATGCATCCTGCAGTGGTCAACTCCCTTCCTATCTTGCGGAGCCAATCGTCTGCTACTATTGGCTCGGTGCTACTGGAAAACACCAGCGGATTCAGCCTAAGGAAACGGGCTAAGTGGTCAACAGGTGGTGGTGGTGGGGGTGGGTTGTTGTTGTTCTGCTGGTTCTGGACTAACATCTGCATCAATTGATTCTGCTGCCGGATCAACTGAGTGAGCTCCGGTGGGAATCCATTGTCACGTCTCGGAGGCATCTGAGGGTTTAGAAAAGACGAGAATTAAGAATAGAGTGAGGTCTAAAGAGAAAAACACTACCCCAATGCGCATGAGCAAATGCACACAAAATCACTTCATTCAATCAAACAAGGGCTTACAATCGGTCTAAAACTATCGCAAAAGTGCTCGATTATGATGTTTACATGGGGGAATACTACTACTATCTGGTGGTCATCTAGAAATTTGAACCGGTGGAAGACTCCATGATATCTGCTCTAGCTTCGTCTTCAAAGTCGGGTTCACTTGGATCCGAATCGGTGTCGTCGATGATGATGTAGTTGTCCGGACATGCGACGTACTCGTATTCCTCCTTGGATGCTAACTTCCTCTTGAGTTCTTCAATCTCCTGCTTAAGATCGCCATTGTGTCTCGCTAGAGCTACGATCTCGTCCATGTAGTCCTTGCGTGTAGACTTCAGTTCTCCTTCTAGCTCGATGATCCTTGCCTTTGCATTCTTCAACTCTATCATATCATTGCACATCTGGTTCTCGTGGCGTCGAATGTGCTGGTTTAACTCCTAGATGAAAGATGCAATGGATCTATCCTTCTTGGTGCTGACTAACTCCCATTGTTCGTCTCGGCGTCCGCAAATCTGGTAGATAGTGTCCTTGAGGTCTTCTTGATAAACTTCTCCAATGCGTCCCATGGTGATAAGAGCTGCCATGCTCCTTCCCAGACTCCAGGTTGGTGCATTGAAAACACTATCTATGGGCTTCGTGATCGGTGCGAATGTCCTTCCCGGAACGTGAGCTTGAATCTTCCAGTGCTCCTCTTCAGGCAGAGTGGCGTTGAAGGTTCCCGTGAAGCTTGGTAATCCAATGTTCAGGTACTTGGTGACTTCCTTCAAGTGAAATCCAAAAGGTGTGCCTTCATCCGGTTGGGCGTACTTAATCTTCGCGTTCGTCATCCTAATAGAGTAGAAAAGATGAGGAGTTAGAAAATGAGAACAAAATGGTGTTCTATGGCTTTAACTTAGTGGTCGTGTCCTACAGTCAGCGTGTGCTCTGATACCATCTCTGTAGCGACCCGACCCGAATGGATCAAGTCTATTGTGATCCGGTGTCATCCCTGGATCAGTAATGCTGACACTACACAGTACTTCGAAGGATTTATAGCAGAGTTGCAATCACACACTTATTACATCGATGTCTCAAAGAGAACTTATTACAATAAATATGGCTTAAGGCCATCTAATAACGATAACAGCGGAAGGCTCGGAAGATAAATGGGTCCATCAACTCCAACGGCATCACTGAGTATAGAACCACGACCTAAAAGCACCTTACTCGTCGTCTGAAAAGTCTGCAACATGAAAGTTGCAGCCCGAAAACGGGTCAGCACATGGAATATGCTGGCAATGTAACACATAGAGAGTAATAGAATGAAACAGCTATACTATATGCATATATGGCTGGTGGAAAGCTCTACGGTTACAGTTTTGCGTAAAGCCAGTTTTTCCCTACTGCAAAGGAATAAATTTATTTAACTATCATGGTAGTTGTTAAACATCGAGAATGGTTGACAGCATTCCGATCCCAATTAAGTAATTAAAACCCAACAACATTAATTAGAAGTAACGTGATGAGATTCACATGATATTCAAGTACTAGATACTCAAGTTGTCCATAACCGGGGACACGGCTAATCATGATTAGTTTGTACACTCTGCAGAGGTTTGCGCACTTTTCCCCACAAGACTTGATCGCCTCCGTTTGGTTTCTCGCACTACAGGGTGTTTGAGAAGACGGATGACCGAGACACAGTCTTTCAGAAGTGCTAGCACCTTACATGTGGGTAGACCGGTACACCTACTTTCCCCTACATCTGCTAGTCTACCCGTAAGAGTTCGCACAACTTACTCAACTATGCCAGAGCCCATAATGGCTTGTGGCTGCACACGGAAGTTACTAGCATGAATGATCTTATGATCCCTTTGAGCCTGGGTGGCGGTCCAAAATAAAAACAGGCAAGTCCTGATAGACATCAGGTGCCTCAATCCACCCAGATGTGTGTTTAAGTTGACACCTTAGATAAACCCTTAATTATCAATCTCACATCTGTCATGGATATCACTCACCCAATCCACGTCTACTAGCATAGCATGGCATAATAAGAAAACGTAGAAGTAACTCCCAAAGGTTTGATAATAATACAGGTAATAGGTACTACCTCATCTACTTCCGATCCCACAATTTAATTAGATCCTAATCATGCAATGTGAGAGAATTGATCTAATGCAATAAAACATGGGTTGTAGAAAAGGTATGATCAAAGTGTTACTTGCCTTGCTGATGATCCGCGAGACCTAGGGTTTCGAAGTAACAAGCGGCGCAATCCGGGTGATCTATCACAGACAAACAACAAGCACACAATAAGTACTCATCTAATGCACAGGTAAAACTCGAACAAGAGAACGAACCAGAAAGTTCAACTTAAGAACTCCGGTTGCAAAGAAAGAAAGAACCGAACAAAGAAACGGAAAAACAAACGGCGGAAGAAAGCAACTCGGTTCTAGCAAGTTGAAACTAGGTCAAATTTTACTGTAGCAAAGGCTTGTTCAAGTTGATTAGACGGAATGGCGGTTTCGAGATGAAACTCCAGGCGCTTGAATCACCTGATTCCGACAAACGAGCGGGAAGAAAGACTAGAACGAAGATCAGATCTGAGATCGCGATCGCGGAATAAATGCGACGAAAAGAAAGAGATGAACGGTTAAATGAACGGGCGTCGTTAACCAGGAAAAATTGGTGATCACGTTCGTTGAGACGAACGGTCCGAAAGAAGAATGAAAACCGATCTAGGGTTTCGGAAGAAAACCGAAACAAAATCGGAAGAAAAACCGGAAGAAAAAAGAGAAGAACCGGAACGGTTTTCTAGAAGAAAAACTGAACCGAGGAAAAGAAGAGGCGGCGCGGCTACCTCGGGAGGCGGGGCTCCGGGCGGCGGCTTAGGGCGGCGGCGGCGGCTTAAGGCGGCGGCGGCTTGGGGCTTGGGGTGGTGGAGGAAAAGAGAGGGGGGTGAGTATATATACTAGGAGGGGGGTGTGACTTGGCCAAGGGGCAAAGGGGGGGGCGGCGGCCTAGAGTCCCGCTGGGACTCGGCTTCGCGCGAGGGGCTGGGGCGGTGGCGGCTGGCTGGGCCTTGGCCCGGCTGGCCTGGCGCACGGGAGCTGCTCCTTTTTTTTTAATCGGTTTCACGCGCAGAAAAACAAAGAAAAGAAAAACTAAACGAACTCCAAAATTTCTAAAGTAAATTTTCCCCGACTCCTACAAATGAGTCGAACAAAATGAACTTTTCTCCGGGCCTAAACTTTTGTAAACACGCATTTTTCCCTGTCCAAATAAAAGCAAACAAAACTCCTGCAAAACCAAAACTTGACTCATTCATTAAATCTTCATTTTTTCCTAACTTTGGGAAAGTCATATTATTCCCTCTCTCACTTTTTTTGATATTAGAAAAATAATTGAAGATGAAATAAATAAATCAAATGATCCTCTTTTCCAAAATTTGAGAGAACTCAAATATGAAAATAACGAAATCTCCAACTCTCTCCGTGGGTCCTTGAGTTGTGTGAAATTTCTGCGATCAACTAAAATGCATGAAAATATGATATGCATGATGATCTAGTGTATAACATTCCAAATTGCAAATTTGGGATGTTACAATTGACAACTCAGCTGCTAATACTTGAGAATATTCTTTGGCTCCCTTTGTGTCGAATCAATAAATTTGGGTTGAATACTCTACCCTCGAAAGCTGTTGCGATCCCCTATACTTGTGGGTTATCACGCGCCAGGAGAGGGGGGCGTGCCCTGGTGGGTTGTGCCCACCCAGGGGCCCCTCTCCGGTGGGTCTTGGCTCCAGAAATTCTTATTATTGGTATAAAAAATCCTCAAAAAGTTTCGTTCCATTCCGAGAACTTTTATTTCTACACAAAAACAACACCATGGTAGTTCTGCTGAAAACAACGTCAGTCCGGGGTTAGTTTCATTCAAATCATGAAAATTAGAGTCCAAAGTCCTCAAGCAATTCAGTTGATAAACTGAAAGTGAGAAATAAAAACTTTTACGAACTCTTTTGCTCTTGTTTGCATAAATAAGCTTAAACAGCACCCAGGTTTTTAGTCAACATTATAACTAACCATGTCAAGAATAACTCTTAAAGATTATAATGACTCATATCAATGACATAATCAGCTAGCGAGCAATAATAAGATATCTCAAACAGCAACACGTTGTCAAAACAACCATGATATAATATGACAATAATGGTATCTCACTAGCCCTTTCTGAGACTGCAAAACATAAATGTAGAGCACCTCCGAAGTTCAAGCAACGACTACACATTGTAATTCATGGTAAAAAAGATCCAGTCATGATGCACCCAACATTAGCTATACACAATGCATAAATCATGACCGTTGTGCTCTACTCAGTTTCTGGCACTTGTTTATAGAAGGTGATGACACAACATAAAAGTAAATAGAAAGTCCCTTCGCAGAGGGAAGCAGTGATTTGCAGAGGTGCTAGAGCTCAGTTTTTAAAATAGAGATAAATGATATTTTGAGACCATCAGTTATCAACATATTCTTATTCACTTCACGACCATCAGTTATCAACATCTTACATGCTAAGCATGCTAGTGGCGGTCCCCATGCGGAAAGTAAAGGTTTTGACTCCATTGAGAGTTTTTTTATTATGTAAGAGATGAACTCTTTTTGTATTTTGCAGTTTGGGACTGGGAATCCCTATTACCTCCCATTTCCTCGTGCGATGGCGAGTGAATAAACACTCGACCTGAGGATAACATGCTTAGCACGGAAGATATCGACCACCTCTTGTCATTCCATGAATGATCCAGGCACACAAAACGGATAATTTTTTAGAAGTTTTTAGAGGTGGCACATGCAAGTTTACTTAGTACGGTAGGGTAATACCGTATATAGGTAGGTATGGTGGACTCATCTGGAATAACTTTGGGTTCGAGGTTTTTGATGTACAAGCAGAATTCCCACTTAGTACAGGCGAAGGCTAGCAATTTAAGACTGGGAAGCGGCCAGCTAGAGAGCAACAATGATCATAACCAGGCATTATGCATAAGTAACATTGGACACTAGCATGAGTAGGATATGAACACCATGAACATAAACATTATAGAGGTTATGTTGTTTTTGATTCAACTACATGCATGAATGTACCAAGTCAAGCCACTCGAACATTCAGAGGAGGATACCATATCATCATACTACATCACAATCATTTTAATGCTATGTTGATATCCAAGATAAATCATTATCCACTCCCAGCTACTTATGCATGGCATGAGAAACTATAATCTCTAATTGTCATTGTAAACATGTTTAATCATAACAGGCTGAATCATGGGCACTAGGTTAAACATATTTACACAAACAAGACAAGTCGAGTTCATACCAGTTTCTCTTTGCCACGGCCAGCTCATCGATATCGTCATTATTGCCTTTCACTTGCACGACCGAATGATATGAAAATAATAATAGTGCAAGAGTACCATGGACTAAGCTGGAATTTGCAAAACATTTTATTCAACAGGAGAAGACAAGGTAAAATGTGGTCTTATTAGTTCAACAGTTCTTCATATGAGAGCCACTTAACATTTTCATCGTGGTCTTCTCCCTGGTACAACTCGAATAAAAGAAAAGAAATTCAGAGAAACACACAGAAATATTTTTGAAGTTTTTGGTTTTATTTAACAAGCAAATAAAAAGAAAAAATGAGAAAAATAATTTACACGGGAAAGCTCCCAACAAGCAAAAGAAGAACAAGGAAATCTTTTTGGATTTTATTTTTAGTACTACTACTAAGCATGCATAGAAAGTAAATTACTACAACTAATTTTTTTGGTTTTTATAAAGTTTTTTTCGAACACACAAGAAGAAAGCAATAAAATAAATCTAAGCATCGATGATACAATGAAAAAGTGTGAACATGAATATAATGTCGGTGAGAAACACATACTCCCCCAAGCTTATGCTTTTGGCCTAAGTTGGTAGTAAATCAGTAGCCTGGAGGGTAGTATGGATCCCGAGGACCACACATCCACTCATCCCACTGCCGAGGAGCGGGTATCCACTGATGCCACTGTGGAGGTACCTGTGCAGCCTCTGCAGCAGCGTGAGCGTTCTAGTAGGCGAGGATGTGTGCATGCATAATCCGGTATCCGCCCCTGGCAATAGAATCAAATAAAGCAGGTGCAGGCAAGGGGATAACATCACGAGTGTCAATGTTATAGACCAAGTTATAAGGAATGGCAATGTCAAGATGATCATGTGCAAGAAAGTGATGGTGATCCATGGCTGCATGATCTAGGTAAACTGTGGTAAGAGGGAAATCATGAGGGCGTATCTCAACCTCGAAGTGAGCCGCCAAATGAGTAGCATAAATCCCACCATGTATTTTACCCTAAGATTTATTAAGGTGCAGGCGACGAGCCACGATAGCCCCCAAGCTATACGTGTTGTCACCCTCAATGGCACGACGTAAAACAGCAAGGTCCATTGAACTAAGTGCACCCACCTTCTCCCTAGCAAGCAATCATTTGGTAATGAAATATGCAAAGTACCGGACAACAGGGAAATGTAAACCACCGGTAGTGATGGCTGACACTCTCCTCTCATCACCTACTGTCAAAGTGCAACAAAAATCCTCAAACCCAGCCAGCCTAGGCTCAGCCAAGCTCCCGTCTGATGATTTTCAGCATATAAATCAAAGCTCATTTCAGGAGGATTATTTCTAGGCAAGAAAGTAAAGCTTTGAACAAACATATTTGTGAGTATTTGGTGCTGGTCACACTCATCTGTGATGAAGTCGGTGAGACCGGCATTGGCAATGAATTGCATGAACTCCTCATGAATTCCAGCTTCTTGCAGGAATGGGATGTGCAGCCATTCGCATGGCCGTACCTCTGTCGACCTCCGAGGGTGGAGATCATTGTCAGAAGATTCCCCAATAACACCCTTGGAGTTCTTCCTTGATCCATATTTCCTGAACATATTCATGTTCGCGTACAATTTTTCCTATGAACAAAAATCTGAATTTTTAGGTCACAAATTTTTTCCAACAAAGCTTCACAAAACTAGTAGCAACTACTCATAGGGATACATAGAGGCCATAGCAAGCATTCAAACTACTTAGAACACTAATAACTCAACATGCAAGCACATCTACAGTAGCACCAAGAGTAGTTAATTATTCAAAGTATAAACCACTAAAACAAAAACTAATTGGACAAATGGTGGAGTCACATACCAAGCAACAATCTCCCGAAACAGTTTCGGAAATGGAGCTTCGAGCAAAGAGATCGAAATTGGCAGCAAAATGAGCAAGAACACGGGAGAGAGAGCAAGAGTGATTTTTTTCTAGAGGTAGGTGACAATGTGGGCTAAAGAGATAAGTGAGGGGGCCACGTGGGGACCACAACCCCCTAGAGCGCCCTAGGGGGTGCTGGCGCGCCCAGGTGGGTTGTGCCCACCTGGTGCACCCCCCCCCTCTGGTTATTTTTGCACCAAAAATTCTTAAATATTTAGGAAAAAATCATATAAAATTTTCAGGGCATTCAGAGAACTTTCATTTTTGGGTCATTTTTTATTGCACAGGAAATTCAGAAAACAAACAAAACATGTCATTTTATTTTATTTAACTAATAAAAACAGAGAATAAAAAGTAGGGATAGAAAGTAGTGCTTACTAAATTCACCAACTTCATACTGTTCAAAAATGATTCATTAAGAAGGTTGATCAAGTCTTATTAACAACCACTTTCAATTAGCATGAAACGGAGAACTTTCGTAAATCACTAAGTTACCTCAATGGGGATTTGCATTTCCCCAACAATAAGCATTTCATATTTCTTTTTGACAGTAGGTATAGGTATTTGAGAACTTCCAATAGTGATTGTCGGAGATTTTTCAATAACATTAATACCATTCACTTGGAATTGTTTCTTCGGAAAGTGCACTGTATGCTCATTACCATTGATATGAAAAGTGACCTTGATTTTATTGCAATCAATAACAGCCCCTGCAGTATTCAAGAAGAGTCTATCAAGGATAATTGACTTGTTGTCGTCCTCGGGCATCTCAAGTATAACAAAGTCAGTCAAAATAGTAACATTAGCAACAACAACGGGCACATCCTCACAAATACCGATAGGTATGGCAGTTGATTTGTCAGCCATTTGCAAAGATATTTTAGTAGGTGTTAGTTTATTCAAATCAAGTCTTTTATATAAAGAGAAAGCCATAACACTAACACCAGCTCCTAAATCACACAAAGCAGTTTTCACATAATTCTTTTTGAAAGAGCAAGGTATAGTTGGTATTCCCTGATCTCCAGGTTTTTTGGGTACTCCATCTTTGAAAGTATAATTAGCAAGCATAGTGGAGATTTCAGCTTCCGGTATTTTTCTCTTATTAGTGTTGATGTCTTCCATATACTTTGCATAAGGAGGCATTTTTAAGATATCATTCAAGTGAGTACGCAAAAAAACTGGCCTCAGCATTTCAGCAAAGCGTTCAAATTCTTCATCATCATTCTTTTTAGTTGACTTGGGTGGAAAAGGCATAGGTTTTTGAACCCACAATTATCTTTCTTTACCGTGTTTTCTAGCAACAAAGTCTCTTTTGTCATATCTTTTATTCTTAGCTTGTGGGTTATCAAGATCAACAGGTGGTTCTATCTCAACATCATTATCTGGTTCTTTATCATTGTTTGGTTGAGAGTCTTCATGAACCTCATCATTATCTTTTTCATTATCATTAGGTGAGTGTTCATTACCAGATTGAATTTCGACATCTGAGATAGAAACTTCATTTCATTATTAGGAGGTTTCTCTATTTCAGGTTCACTAGAAGTGTGCACAGTCCTATCATTTTTCTTTTTCTTCCTGGAAGGACTAGGTGCACTAGTATTGTTTCTTTGCGAATATTGTTCAATTCTTTTAAGGTGACCCTCAAGATAAAGTGGTTCCTGAGTCATTTTACCTCCTCTAGTTGCAACTCTAACAGCAAAGTCATGCATATTATGAATCATTTCATCAAGTAATTCTCTTTGAGATTTAGCAACTTGTTCTAATTGAGTTTGAACCATAGAAGCATGTTTTCCAACACCTCTAACATCATTTGATATTCTAAATAACAAGTCACTCAAGCAATCAATCATCTCAGAATTATATTTCTATTGTTTCATAACATTTGCATTGAACTGGTCTTGTTTTCTAATATAATTTTCAAACTCATAAAGGCATTGACTAGGATGCATATTGTGAGGATTATCATTATCATTGAACTTCATAAGAGAAATTACCTCTACTACCTTAGGAATTGGTGGTGTATTAAGCCCATGTATTTCTTCAATAGGAGGTAAATTTTTAACATCCTCAGCTTTAATACCTTTTTCCTTCATAGATTTCTTTGCCTCTTGCATATCTTTAGGACTGAGATATAATATACCCCTCTTCTTCGGAGTCGGTTTAGGCGGTGGTTTAGGAATAGTCCAATCATCATAATTTTTCAATGTGTTACTCAATAATTCTTCAGCTTGTCCAACAGTTTGTTCCCTGAAAACGCAACCAACACAACTATCTAGGAAGTCCCTAGAAGCATCGGTTAGTCCATTATAGAAGATGATCAGGCATTTCATTTTTTAAGAGGATGATCAGGCAAAACATTAAGTAATTGGGAAAGCCTCCCCCAAGCTTGTGGGAGACTCTCTTTTTTTGTTTGCACAAAGTTAAATATTTCCTGTAAGGCAGCTTGCTTCTTATGAGCAGAAAAATATTTTTCAGAGAAGTAATAAATCATATCCTGGGGACTACGCACACAACCAAGAGCAAGAGTATTGTACCAAGCTTTAGCATCACCCTTTAATGAGAAAGGAAATAATTTGAGAATAAAGTAATAACGATTTTTCTCATCATGAGTAAAAAGGGTGGCTATATCATTCAACTTAGTAAGATGTGCCACAACAGTTTCAGTTTCATAACCATGGAAAGGATCAGATTCAACCAAATTAATTAACTCTCGGTCGATAGAGAATTTGTGACACCCCAAAATTTTGGCCTTGTTTTATTAAATTAAATTTTTTGCTAGGAATTAAAACTTTGATTTTTTTGGACTCCCTTCTGATTTTTTTGAAACATTTCCTTTCTTGTTATTATGGAGTTTTTCCTCAAAGTGAAAACCTTTCAAATATGTTATTGGAATTGTTTAACCTCTCAAGAAAAACCTTTCTTTTATCAGTATAACTAATTACATAATTAATTTGCTTGATCTTTATTTTCTTGAAAAATGGTTTTTCATGGTTATATGGCCATATTTGAACTACAACCATTTGATAAATTCACTTAAAATTCCAACCAAAATTTGGAGATGTCATGTGATGTTTTTAAATCACTTTTGTACAAAAATATCTTTTATTCATGTTATATTTTGAGCTCTACACTCAATTTTTCTTCTCTGGTCCAGAGTGTAATTTGCACTACAACCCATTTAAATATTTCTTTTTGGCCTCCACCAAAATTATGGGATGTTGGTAGTAGCATATGATTCAACTTTATGCAAAAACCTACTGCTGTTCTTTGAAAATTTTGAGTGAATCAACCTCTTTTCCATTCTGGTCCAGCCTTGTGATTTCTACTGCAACCCTATTTATTTTTGCTCCAATGATCTTGTTCTTTCTCCTACTTGTAGACAGCCCTACCAAACCCCTAAGTCCAGGAGCATGCACCCATTGGCATATTTTTGGTTCATGAAATAATGTCAAATATTTCCTGTCCAGAATTGTAGTTTTGCAAAACTTGCACTAACAAGTTTCTGCTTTTGGCAAACTAACCTCACCACCCTCTTGTACATCTAAAGAGACCCCAATCTGGAAATTTTGGCCACCCCAAGTATTGCCTAGATGCCCTTGGCAATTTGACAAACACCCTGTGTGCATAGCCAGATTTGGCATGGATTCAAGTTTACATTGTGAACTTGGCCACCTGACCTAACCACCATGTCCATTCACCCTCTAACTAACCCTAACCTAGCCCTGTTTCTTCCCAGCCTCAACCGCGACCTCTAGCATGCTTTAGCATTTCATCGAGCATGTTCAGTGCGTGCTCTGGCCGCGCCCAGAGCGCGCGTATTGCACGTGCCGCGCCCGAGTCGCCATGTCGTGCCCCTAGTTTTTTCCCGCACCAGAGAGCCGCGCCACGCACTCCCCCTCTCACCGCAACACGCCAAGCAGGCCCCGGTGCCCTGCAGCACCGCCGTCAGAGCCGCTTGGCGGCATGCCCACGGCTGCATCCGCCACCGCCATGGGCAGTGCCGCCCAAGCCACCCCGGCTTGCCACCTGCCCCTGGGAGCCGTAGGAGCTTATCTCCTCGCTCGTCGGCTAGCTCCCGTCGCCTCCACGTCACCCTGCAAGCTACAGAGAGGTGGTTCGCCGGCATCCTTATCCACCGCCGCAGAACCGACCTCATCGCGCTATAAAAGGAGGTCCCCGAACTCCCCCGAGCACGCAGGCAACCCCAGGCCACCCCAATGGCACTCCCCTAGCTCTCATTCGACCCGGGAAGGCCTCCTTCCCCATCTCCGGCAACCGCAGCCGCCGCCACTGCCCCGGCCATTCCGGCACCACCAGGGCCTCCCACTCTCCGTTCTCTTCACCAGGAAACCCCTCATCCTCCTGTGAGCCCTTCCCCCTACTCGATTTTCATCGGGAACCACCGTAGCCCCAAACTCACTTTGCTCCCGAAGCTCCCTCCGCCGCGAAGCTCACCGCCGATGACTTCTTCCACCCCTGTCGACCCAACGACCACCGGGAAGACCGCTTTGGTCTCGTGGATCCATCCAGACCCTCTGGAACCCGCGGGGAGCCGCCGTGCGCCGGCGACGACCGCCGTTGCCCCGCATCCGTTCGGGCAGAGGAAGAGGAGGGAGAAATAAACTGGTCAAACCTGACCAGTGGGCCCCCTGGACCCACTGTCAGTGACCCTGTACCTATCCATGTGGGTTAAGTGAAGGCGTAATCCACCCCAGTACGTTTCCCCCGCTCCGAAAGCGTATTTCCCCTCTGAAACGTTTTCTTTTCTGTTTTATTTTAAATAACAGATTTTGACCACAACTTTGACTGCCTATAACTTTTTAAATATAACTCCAAATGAATTAATTCTTTTTCCTACATCTCTCAAATTCTGTCTAGTTTATTTTAAGATTTATTTGAAAATTTTCCAAACAACTTTTTTGTACTGTTTTTGAAATATGTATTATTTGCATATTTTTGAAAATAGGATTTTGGAAGAGAAGAAAGCTTTCAAAGGTTTTGGAGTGCACCCTGCCTTTTGCACACCATTAAAGGCAAGCATTCTGAACCCCGGAATAATATTTTTGGTGTGTTAGTTGACACGTTTATAACACCACCTTATATCGGAGAACTTGTTATTTCATGTGATATGATCATTTGCATGAATGCATATTAGTGATTTCCTTGCTGTTGGAAATGAATATACTTGTGATGGTAATCATCCTCATGTGCCTTGCATGCATGCCGGAAAGGAATCCGGGAAAGCCTCTGCCTTGGGTAGGAGTGAGCTTGTCGCTGGTCCCCGTCAGGACGGTTATGTCCGGTATGGCATGGTAAGGTATATTGAGTGGTGATTATGTTGGTTGAATTATATTTGTTATACATGTCATGCAGGGAACTTATAAACCTCCTGAGTCGACCGTAGATCGAGTCTTGTTCCAGTAACCCCCATACTTGTTTTGTACAACCACTTGTCCCTGCCGCAGGTAGGGTACGGTTCAGTAAGTCGTCAACCCCTTTCAAGAACACACCATACAGAGAGGCCATGCTGGAAGATACCGGTTGTAGCTGGTAGGCATGCCACCTGGTCAGGGGGCATGGGTGTTTCTGGTTGGGACCGAGAGGGGAGGCCACCCCTTAGAGCGCGCGATATAAATTTGATCCCATGCTACGTGAGGTTGTAGCCTCCCCACTTAGAGTTTGCTTGACAGGTGTCGTGGGTGATTCCAGACACCGGTGAGTTAAGCTGGTGTGTGCAAGTTAGGCGTGTTTTCAACAAAAAGGCCGTAGACGGAATTAGTCCCGATGGACTAAAGGAATCCGTTACTCGTGGGTAAAGAGTACACCCTCTACAGAGATTAAACCTATTCGAATAGCCGTGTCCATGGTTAAGGATTTCAGTCTGGGATGGGTCAAGTGTTGGTCTTAGTGTCGGTCTTCGGAGGTGAAATTGTTAAACCAAACTTGGATACCGAATGGTTACTTGTGAGGCCCATGATTATTATTTTGTGATGGACTAACCCGTTGCATTATTTGTATTATCAAGTATCCCTGGGACGGTTCTACCTCCTGGATATTCATTGTGATTATTTATTTTATAAGCCTTTTATGTGGTGTCGCTCAGACGCCCGACTGTGGCATTTCTTTTAAAGCCCTTTATTTGGTGTCGCTCAGACGCTCGACTGTGGCATTTCTTTTAAAGCCCTTTATGTGGTGTCGCTCAGACGCCCGACTATGGCATTTCTTTTAAAGCCCTTTATGTGGTGTCTCTCAGACGCCCGACTGTGGCATTTCTCTTATAAGCCCTTTATGTGGTGTCGCTCAGACGCCCGACTGTGGCATTTCTTTTAAAGCCCTTTATGTGGTGTCGCTCAGACGCCCGACTGCGGCATTTTATTCCCACTCTATTATTGCTTATTCATGTTGCATGAAAATAACCTGCTTGCATGCATAAAAGATGTTTTATTTATGACTGACGATGTGATCATGAAATTTTTCCGTGCATGATTATCAATTATATTATACCTGTGTTCTTAATGTTTGCGAGTACATTCAAAGTACTCACTGGCTTGTCCCTGGCTATTGTCTTGGCCAGATTGCTTGCTTGGAGAGGAGCGTGGCGATGACAGCCTCGGGACCTAAGCAACGGTGATAGCAGCCTCGCGAAGATAGGAGTTAACCTGGTCAGCTGTTCCTATGGGAAATGGAGTCCCATAGACACTGATGACTCACAAACCGCTTCCGCCATCGACCACTAGAAACCCAATTGTTGTACCCACAGGCCAGAATGGTCTTGTACTACATATTTTGTATTTTTGCTTGGAATTTCTATATCAAGTTGGAGCCTCATCAGCTAATAGTAATCCTGGGGCTGATGAGCACGACGGTCTTTTTCTGGAAATTTATACCCGGAAAAACCGGTCGGGACAGACTTGGTATCAGAGCCAGGCTGACCATTGGCTAATCCTATCTTAGCCGGGTCTATAAACTTAGGCAAACCAACCCTCCAAACCATAACCAAACCCCAGCCAAGCTTCTCGTGCAAGATAGCCACATAGTGACCCAACACCTTTTGGCAGTCGGTGCCCAACCTATCAACCTAACCTGTCGCTCATGCGCCAGTAATCGAATCCTAAATAGTCCTTTCTCGCAAACGTGCGAAGGAAGACTCCGTCCCCTTTTTCTATAAAGAGGGGCACGCTAGCCCCAACACAGCCCAGCACAGCCTCTACCCCAAACCAAGCCACAATGCCTGGCCCTGTCGTGCACAATGAGACCACGGCAACCAACCTTGGAGGCTTTGTGACCATACTCGCAAACCTCACCCGTCGTGCATATGCGTTAGAAGAGCCCCTAGAATATGTTGTGTACCATGGACCCATGAGCGGTGAGAACCGTCAATTCTGGGCCACTGTACACATCTACGGTAGGGGTCTAGCACCCGAACGCCCCGACAGGTTCACCGGAAGGACAACTTCCTTTGAACCTCAAGCCATCCAACTAGCTGCTCGAGAGGCTATAGTTCACCTCCGACACTTGTCGCCCAGAGTTAACTGTCGCTCGTTCCACTACTACCCCAGACGTGAAGGGTATGGTAGACCACCCCAAGTTGCCAACGGAGATCACGAGACAGATCCTGCATTGTTGCACCTGGTGCGCTATGTAAGTGCACTAGAGGAACTGTGCGATCAAATCACTATTGATCTAATCGCAGCTCGTGGAGAGCTGGTTCGTCGAGCCCCGGCGAGAGAAGAGAACGAGCCCAACGCCGACAACCCAGTCGTGCTGTTTGGACACCCGATTGAGTCCCTAAGGCCTGCCCCAGCCATCGTCCAAGGTGCTGCGATAACACCAGAGGTGCTTCGTCGCATATTGGGAGCACACTCCAACGGGATTGTGGCCAACAATCCCCGAGATGGTCCTCATCGCTACCCCGAACCTGCAGCCCCTCAACCCACTCCAGCTAATTCCGACGACGAGACCCGTGGAGGAGCCTCAAGGCACGCCCGCTTGGATGTAAACGAGGTAGACTAAGTCACCCGAGTCGTATCGAGTCCCGGTGTACCCTCGCTTTGTAATTGTGTGGCCTTGTAATTAAATGCCGCCTGTTGACGTGCCTCTGTTTTAAATAGTAGCCTTGCCTGGATACGCCAGTATGCAGTATAAGATTTCTATCCCGGAAACAGTTACCAAAAATCACCCCGTCAACCCCACAATAACACATCACTATAGTGAAATGTGTGAATCTGTGGCTTGACCCCGACCCATGGAACAGAGCTGAAAATTTTCTTTACCATTCACCACGGTAGAAATGACCCAGCTCCGGTGCTATAAAAAGGCCACCGCATGACCTTGCCAAGCACTTCTCACCTTGTGCACCACCCTCACAACCATTTTCTTGCCATGCCGAGCCCCAGCATTTATCTGAGAACCCCAGATGCAACCCCGGGTAGTTTTCTCAAGATATTGTGGGATTTTACCTGCAGTACCATGGGTGCTACCCAGCCACCCCAGTACGAGCTGTTCAAATCAACAATTACCCCTTCCACCTCGAGATATTGGGCAGCAGTACACATCCCTCCCGTAAACTCAAACCAAGATCCAACGGAGGTCTCCTTCGTGGGGAAATCTATGCCAACCCCACATATGGCCATAGAAGCTGTTGCATACGAAGCGCTTGCTCGCCTTCGATTCGCGGTACCGTATGCCAGCGAACGAGGGTATTATTACTTCCCGAGCCGTACAGCACCCGGAGGAGTAACATATTTTCCCGGTGGACGAATTGAGAGAGACCCAGTCCTGGCCAACCTTGTCCAGTACGTCATCGCTCAAGAGCGTTTAACCCAACGTGTGATGGGTTATCTCCAGAGCCTCGCAGATTTAAATCCTCAGATCGCCATCGGCAGAGCACTAAGGCCCGACCAGGAGAGACACGTGCATCGACTGGTCAATCCACTTCCCCCGATAGAAGAGGAGTGTATCCCAGTACCAGAGACGTTTTCTAGGGACCCCGTCCAGTTACCGTTTCCATTTTAGACGTCGCTGCGGTATTCATTATTGCAACATTTATTTATGTGTGTGACTTATGCGTGATACCCTGAGTTTGTACGACGAGTCAATTATTTGGCTTCTACTAATGTGTGTAGTTTTTTTTGTGGTTTATGCTCCTTTAAATTAACTGTTTTCCCTCGCAAAATCCTGGAGTGAGATTTGTTCTCCCTGAGTTGCTACATCTGCACCTTCTCACGGCATGGATTAATTAATTTCTCGCAACACCATGACAGCAGACTCACAACCATAATCATTCGAACACATACACTGTTTGCAAAACTTTGCAACGGTGTTGCATCCATCTAATCACCCCCTAACAACAGTTAGCACCCGGCACACCCCATCTACTCCTCGTGATCACCACCACCGCGGAGAGCCAACACCCGAGCAGCAGCGTCGCGACGATCGTCGAGGATCATCGCGCACAGGAGCACGGAGAGCCCCAGCAGTGTCGCCAGCCCTCCGCATATCAGGATCGCAAACCAGCCTGGCATCACCTCCGCCGTTAGAGCCTAACCCGAGCTTTTGTAAGCAGTAATGGAGGAAGGAGGAGGAGAAGTGAGGCCAGGCGTGAGGAGAAGAGAGGGGCACCCCGGCCGTTTTATAGCTCGAGCTCGGTGTACGGTGGGCGAAGTCCACCAACGCCGCTCGTCGCCGATCGCCGGTATTTGGAGACGAATCCGCAAGCAGTGCCGACAGCACGCTGGCCCGCGAGGTGAGTGCACGCTGCACCGGCAGCTAGCGCGCCGCGCACTACCGCGGTACGGCCTAGATGCCCTACGCGCTAGGCATCGCCGGTGGAGAAAGCGCGGGAAAAGCGCGCGGGAGAGAGGGAGAAGAGAGAGCCAGAGGGAGAAGAAGAGGCTGACAGTGGGCCCCGGGTCCACCTGTCGGCCAGAGAGAACACTGTACTCTCGGGTACGACCAGCGTATATTTCAATTTAGAAGTTATTCTAAATTTATATCCAGCGTAGAAATCTCACGTTTTTGTCCCGAACCGTAGATTTTTCCACGCAGCACCAGTATTCACACTGTGGTTCTTCACCACTTATTGCCCTCTCACTGTAGCCACATTTTTATTGCGTATAATTTTTCTTAAAACAGCTCTTAGCAAATCTCAAGGACGAGATTTTTCTTAAGGGGGGGGGGGTAGTGTTGTGACACCCCAAAATTTTGGCCTTGTTTTATTAAATTAAATTTTTTGCCAGGAATTAAAACTTTGATTTTTTTGGACTCCCTTTTGATTTTTTTGAAACATTTCCTTTCTTGTTATTATGGAGTTTTCCCTCAAAGTGAAAACCTTTCAAATATGTTATTGGACTTGTTTAACCTCTCAAGAAAAACCTTTCTTTTATCAGTATAACTAATTACATAATTAATTTGCTTGATCTTTATTTTCTTGAAAAATGGTTTTTCAAGGTTATATGGCCATATTTGAACTACAACCATTTGATAAATTCACTTAAAATTCCAACCAAAATTTGGAGATGTCATGTGATGTTTTTAAATCACTTTTGTACAAAAATATCTTTTATTCATGTTATATTTTGAGCTCTACACTCAATTTTTCTTCTCTGGTCCAGAGTGCAATTTGCACTACAACCCATTTAAATATTTCTTTTTGGCCTCCACCAAAGTTATGGGATGTTGGTAGTAGCATATTATTCAACTTTATGCAAAAACCTAGTGCTGTTCTTTGAAAATTTTAAGTGAATCAACCTCTTTTCCATTCTGGTCCAGCCTTGTGATTTCTACTGCAACCCTATTTATCTTTGCTCCAATGATCTTGTGCTTTGTCCTACTTGTAGACAGCCCTACCAAACCCCTAAGTCCAGGAGCATGCACCCATTGGCATATTTTTGGTTCATGAAATAATGTCATTTATTTCCTGTCCAGAATTGTAGTTTTGCAAAACTTGCACTAACAAGTTTCTGCTTTTGGCAAACTAACCTCACCACCCTCTTGTACATCTAAAGAGACCCCAATCTGGAAATTTTGGCCACCCCAAGTATTGCCTAGATGCCCTTGGCAATTTGACAAACACCCTGTGTGCATAGCCAGATTTGGCATGGATTCAAGTTTACATTGTGAACTTGGCCACCTGACCTAACCACCATGTCCATTCACCCTCTAACTAACCCTAACCTAGCCCTGTTTCTTCCCAGCCTCAACCGCGACCTCTAGCATGCTTTAGCATTTCGTCGAGCACGTTCAGTGTGTGCTCTGGCCGCGCCCAGAGCGCGCGTATTGCACGTGCCGCGCTCGAGTCGCCATGTCGTGCCCCTAGTTTTTTCCCGCACCAGAGAGCCGCGCCACGCACTTCCCCTCTCACTGCAACACGCCAAGCAGGCCCCGGTGCCCTGCAGCACCGCCGTCAGAGCCGCTTGGCGGCATGCCCACGGCCGCATCCGCCACCGCCATGGGCAGCGCCGCCCAAGCCACCCCGGCTCGCCACCTGCCCCTGGGAGCCGCAGGAGCTTATCTCCTCACTCGTCGGCTAGCTCCCGTCGCCTCCACGTCGCCCTACAAGCTACAGAGAGGCGGTTCGCCGGCATCCTCATCCACCGCCGCGGAACCGACCTCGTCGCGCTATAAAAGGAGGTCCCCGAACTCCCCCGAGCACGCAGGCAACCCCAGGCCACCCCAATGGCACTCCCCTAGCTCGCATTCGACCCGGGAAGGCCTCCTTCCCCATCTCCGGCAACCGCAGCTGCCGCCACTGCCCCAGCCATTCCGGCACCACCAGGGCCTCCCACTCTCTGTTCTCTTCACCAGGAAACCCCTCATCCTCCCGTGAGCCCTTCCCCCTACTCGATTTTCATCGGGAACCACCGTAGCCCCAAACTCACTTTGCTCCCGAAGCTCCCTCCGCCGCGAAGCTCACCGCCGACGACTTCTTCCACCCTTGTCGACCCAACGACCACCGGGAAGACCGCTTTGGTCTCGCGGATCCATCCAGACCCTCTGGAACCCGCGGGGAGCCGCCGTTCGCCGGCGAGGACCGCCGTTGCCCCGCCTCCGTTCGGGCAGAGGAAGAGGAGGGAGAAATAGACTGGTCAAACCTGACCAGTGGGCCCCCTGGACCCACTGTCAGTGACCCTGTACCTATCCACGTGGCTTAAGTGAAGGCGTAATCCACCCCAGTACGTTTCCCCCGCTCCGAAAGCGTATTTCCCCTCTAAAGCGTTTTCTTTTCTGTTTTATTTTAAATAACAGATTTTGACCACAACTTTGACTGCCTATAACTTTTTAAATATAACTCCAAATGAATTAATTCTTTTTCCTACATCTCTCAAATTCTGTCTAATTTATTTTAAGATTTATTTGAAAATTTTCCAAACAACTTTTTTGTACTGTTTTTGAAATATGTATTATTTGCATATTTTTGAAAATAGGATTTTGGAAGAGAAGAAAGCTTTCAAAGGTTTTGGAGTGCACCCTGCCTTTCCACACCATTAAAGGCAAGCATTCTGAACCCCGGAATAATATTTTTGGTGTGTTAGTTGACACGTTTATAACACCACCTTATATCGGAGAACTTGTTATTTCATGTGATATGATCATTTGCATGAATGCATATTAGTGATTTCCTTGCTGTTGGAAATGAATATACTTGTGATGGTAATCATCCTCATGTGCCTTGCATGCATGCCGGAAAGGAATCCGGGAAAGCCTCTGCCTTGGGTAGGAGTGAGCTTGTCGCCGGTCCCCGTCAGGACGGTTATGTCCGGTATGGCATGGTAAGGTATATTGAGTGGTGATTATGTTGGTTGAATTATATTTGTTATACATGTCATGCAGGGAACTTATAAACCTCCTGAGTCGACCGTAGATCAAGTCTTGTTCTAGTAACCCCCATACTTGTTTTGTACTACCACTTGTCCCTGCCGCAGGTAGGGTACGGTTCAGTAAGTCGTCAACCCCTTTAAGGCACACACCGTACAGAGAGGCCATGGTGGAAGATACCAGTTGTAGCCGGTAGGCATGCCACCTAGTCAGGGGGCATGGGTGTTTCCGGTTGGGACCGAGAGGGGAGGCCACCCCTTAGAGCGCGCGATATAAATTTGATCCCATGCTACGCGAGGTTGTAGCCACCCCACTTAGAGTTTGCTTGACAGGTGTCGTGGGTGATTCCAGACACCGGTGAGTTAAGCTGGTGTGTGCAAGTTAGGCGTGTTTTCAACAAAAAGGCCGTAGACGGAATTAGTCCCGATGGACTAAAGGAATCCATTACTCGTGGGTAAAGAGTACACCCTCTGCAGAGATTAAACCTATTTGAATAGCCGTGTCCATGGTTAAGGATTTCAGTCTGGGATGGGTCAAGTGTTGGTCTTAGTGTCGGTCTTCGGAGGTGAAATTGTTAAACCAAACTTGGATACCGACTGGTTACTTGTGAGGCCCATGATTATTATTTTGTGATGGACTAACCCGTTGCATTATTTGTATTATCAAGTATCCCTGGGACGGTTCTACCTCCTGGATATTCATTGTGATTATTTATTGTATAAGCCTTTTATGTGGTGTCGCTCAGACGCCCGACTGTGGCATTTCTTTTAAAGCCCTTTATGTGGTGTCACTCAAATGCCCGACTGTGGCATTTCTTTTAAAGCCCTTTATGTGGTGTCGCTCAGACGCCCGACTGTGGCATTTCTTTTAAAGCTCTTTATGTGGTGTCGCTCAGACGCCCGACTGTGGCATTTCTCTTATAAGCCCTTTATGTGGTGTCGCTCAGACGCCCGAGTGTGGCATTTCTTTTAAAGCCCTTTATGTGGTGTCACTCAGACGCCCGACTGCGGCATTTTATTCCCACTCTATTATTGCTTATTCATGTTGCATGAAAATAACCTGCTTGCATGCATAAAAGATGTTTTATTTATGACTGACGATGTGATCATGAAATTTTTCCGTGCATGATTATCAATTATATTATACCTGTGTTCTTAATGTTTGCGAGTACATTCAAAGTACTCACTAGCTTGTCCCTGGCTATTGTCTTGGCCAGATTGCTTGCTTGGAGAGGAGCGTGGCGATGACAGCCTCGGGACCTAAGCAACGGTGATAGCAGCCTCGCGAAGATAGGAGTTAACCTGGTCAGCTGTTCCTATGGGAAATGGAGTCCCATAGACACTGATGACTCACAAACCGCTTCCGCCATCGACCACTAGAAACCCAATTGTTGTACTCACAGGCCAGAATGGTCTTGTACTACATATTTTGTATTTTTGCTTGGAATTTCTATATCAAGTTGGAGCCTCATCAGCTAATAGTAATCCTGGGGCTGATGAGCACGACGGTCTTTTTCTGGAAATTTATACCCGGAAAAACCGGTCGGGACAGACTTGGTATCAGAGCCAGGCTGACCATTGGCTAATCCTATCTTAGCCGGGTCTATAAACTTAGGCAAACCAACTGGTGTAGTAATTTCTCTATACTTGTGTAGTAATTTCTCTAGATCATCTCTATCATTGCAAGCAAGAATATCTCTAGTTGTTTCTTCACTCATAACATAACCTTCCGGTACCTTAGGCAATTCATATCTAGGAAGGCTAGTTCTAGCAGATGTTTCAGGAGATTTAGTTTCAAGCTCATCGTCAGGTTCAACAACATCATGTTGTATAACTCTAGCAATTTGTTTATCAAGAAATTCACCAAGTGGCACATCATCATTATCAAGCAAGGTACTAGCATCATCATAAGCATCATTCATAGTGGAAGTAGCATCATCAATAACTTGTGACATATCAGAATTAATAGCAGGTGGTGGTGTTGCAAGTTTACTCATAACAGAAGGTGAATCTAAAGTAGAACTGGATGACAGTTCCTTACCTCCCCTCGTCTTAGAGGGATAAATCTTAGTCTTTGGATCCTTCAGATTCTTCATAGTGATAATATGATAATAATCCCAAGTGACTCAACAAATATAGCTATGCTCCCCAGCAACAGTGTCGGAAAAAGGTCTTGATAACCCACAGGTATAGGGGATCACAACAATTTTTGAGGGTAGAGTATTCAACCCAAATTTATAGATTCAACACAAGGGGAGCCAAAGAATATTTTAAGGTATTAGCAACTGAGTTGTCAATTCAACCACACCAGGAGATTAATTATCTGCAACAAAGTGATCAGTAGCAAAGTAGTTTGATAGTTTTGATAGTAGTGACAGCAGCAATAGTAACAGTAACAGTGATAGCAGTAGTTTGTAGAAAGTGTAACAGTGATGATAGAAATAGTAACGCAGCAAGATCAATAAGGATAAATTCGTAGGCATTGGATCGGTGACTTGTTGGATGATATTTATCATGTGACAGTTATAACCTAGGGTTATACGGCACTAGCTCTAGTTCATCGATATAATGTAGGCATGTATTCCGTAAATAGTCATACGTGCTTTATTAAAAGAACTTGCACGACATCTTTTGTCCTACCCCCCCCCCCCGGCAGTGGGGTCCATATTAGAAACTAAGGAATATTAAGGCCTCCTTTTAATAGAGAACTGGAACAAAGCATTAACACATAGTGAATACATGAACTCCTCAAACTACGGTCATCACCGGGAGTGGGCCCGATTATTGTCACTCCGGGGTTGCCGGGTCATAACTGTAGTAGGTGAATATAACTTGCAATATCGGATCTAAAACATGGATATAATGATGAATTCATAAACAGTTCAGATCTGAAATCATGGCACCTGGCCCCAAAGCGACCAGCATTAAGCATCGCAAAGTCATAACAACATCAATCTAAGAACATAGTGGATATTAGGGATCGGGCCCTAACAAAACTAACTCGATTACATGATGAATCTCATCCAACTCCTCACCAACCAGCGAGCCTACGAAGGAATTAGTCACTCCCGGTGGGGAGCATCATGGAATTGGCGGTGGAGAAGGGTTGGTGATGACGAAGAACGAAGATCCCCGTCTCCGGAGCCCCAAACGGACTCCAGATCTGCCCTCCCAAGGAAGAATAGGGCTTGGCGGCGGCTCCATCTTGTGGATCACGATAATTCTTTCTCCCTGATTTTTTTCCTGGAATAATGTGAATTTATAGTATCAGGGGGGGTCATCAGCGGGGCTGCCAGGTGAGTATAACCCACCTAGGCACGCCAGGAGAGGGGGCGCGCCCTGGTGGGTTGTGCCCACCCAGGGGCCCCTCTCCGGTGGGTCTTGGCTCCAGAAATTCTTATTGTTGGTATAAAAAAATCCTCCAAAAGTTTCGTTCCATTCCGAGAACGTTTATTTCTACACAAAAACAAAACCATGGTAGTTCTGCTGAAAACAACGTCAGTCCGAGGTTAGTTTCATTCAAATCATGCAAATTAGAGTCCAAAACAAGAGGAAAAGCGTGAGAAAAAGTAGATACATTGGAGACGTATCAGTGGGCATGTCTCGGCCGCCGGCTACGACATTGAGGTCATCGACAACGACGACCTTAGGCGGGCTATGTCACAGGTTAAGTGGCCCACCCCAACCCCTCGGTCAACCGCCGTCGATCTCATCCATGGCATCCCCGTTGATCTCCTCTGGCTCACTGTCAACAATTTACCATCCTACATCACCATCGAGCCCCTTTTGTCATTTCTAAAGGACACATTCTGCGACACTGGCTTGGGATCCACAGCTTCCAAGTCAGACCTCATCGAGGCGACCACGAGGAGGGCACCCTCTCTGGCTCTTCCAAGGGGAAAGAGTCCATCTGCTCTTCGAAGGGGAAATCACCCGTCTGCGACATCACGGAGGGCACCCTACAGCCGTGCTCTTCTAAGGGGAAGGAGCCCATCTGCGACAACATGGAGCGCATCCAGGGTCCGTGCTCTTCCCTCAAGAACGAGCCCATCCGTGACAAGTGAGGAAACCCATGATTTGTTTTGTCGCGCCTCTTCATAGGGGGAAACCCATGATTTGTTTTGTCGAGTCCCTTTGTGGTGTAGTGAGAATATGTCCAATTTTAATTGCTACATCTGGTTGTTTGTAGTATGCCTTGTTTATTTCAGTTGTTCGCAATGTGATGCTCTATATGTGCAATTATTTACTGTGCAGTACATTTCATCAATCTAGTTTTAAACACACCGATAGGAATGCATATATTTGCTTGTTGTTAAGCCTGTTATAGCTAGTATATGCCTCTTTTAAAGTTTTTTGATTGTTCGGTTGTTTGTAGTTAGCATATGTCCAGTTTCAAATGCTATCTTTGGTTGTTCGTAGTATGCATGCTGTCACACCCTAGCTAGTCATGCATTAGAGTGTTGCATCATGTTTACTCTTTCATCAGAAACTTGAAATGGGGATCTGTGAAACCCTCAGAATCATTTTTGAAAATGATCCAAATAAAAATTTCTCCAAAAGGGTCCAAGAAAATGCTCATGTTGCTCTCTGAAAATATTGGACAGAGATAAAAATCAAACCAATATTTTTAAGAGCTCATAGGTATTTATTTTGGGCATTTGGAATTAATGCATAATTATTTGCTTTGGAAATATATTATTTATATATATTAATATATGTCCAAATATTATGCCACTTATGAAGGAGCTCTGGAATAATATATCTAGCTCCTGCAAAAATTGGCATAAGGAAATAAAATGATTTAATATTTTTTTTAAATCAAAACAAATGTCAGAAATTAGAAAACAGAAAATAATTAACAGGAGGAGCTTACCTGGGCTCCTCCACTGTGCGGCCCAGCCAGCTGGCTGGCCCAGCCAGCAGCCGGCCCAGCCCACCTCCCTCCTCTGTCGTCTTCGTCCCGACAGAGGGAGGGGAGTGTGGCCGGCGCGCGCGCGCGCCACCGCGCCACGCCACCTCTCTCCCTGCCTGCCTGCCCTCCCCTCCTCGCCACGATGCCCTGGACGACGCCACGCCTCCCCCCTGCTCTCTCTCACTCTTTCCCCGGCTCTTCCCTCCTCTCCCTCGCTCTCTCTCTCACACGGCCGAACACCACCCTCGCCGCCGTTCGCCACAGCAGCCGTCTCTGGCCACCCCTCGCTCCCCCGACTAGCTCAGAAGCTCCGCCACGACCCCTCTTTCTCCCCACCGCTCCACGGTCCTCCGGAAGCCCTGCATCGCCGCCACGTCGCCGTTCCCCTCTTCGGGCTCCGACCATCGTCGCCGTCGAATTCGTCGTCTCCAGCGCGTCCCCGAGCCCGCTAACCATCCCTGCAGCTCCGCGGTGAGCCCCCGGATCGTTTCCCCCTTCTCCCCTGGTCTCTCCCGACCTCTAGGACCTAGCCCCACCTTGGCCGAGAGCTCCACGCCGCCGGCGATGTCGCCGTCGTGGCCACGGTCACCGTAGCACCCAACCGAGCACACTATCGTGCTCCACACCTCACTAGGATCACGCAGCACACACTAACGCCTCCCCAAACCCCCTGCAACATCGATCCCGACCGCACCCGAACTCCGGTGGCCGCAGCCGAGCTCGCCACCGTCGACTCCGGCCACCCTAGGCCCAGCCACGGCCACCGTTCGACGCGCGGGAGCAAGAGCTTTCCAACGAGCCCAAGCACGGCCTCGCCCGTGCCCTGTAGCGCGATCCCGCGTCGCGCCGCCGTCTCGGACCTCGCCGGCGTCACGTCGCCGGTGGGTTTGACCCACTTTGACCACGGCAGGGCACCCCCTGAGTCCCTGACAGGTGGGCCCAGCCCTGTAGCTAATTAGGATTAGTGCTAACCACTGTTAGTTAACCCCCTGACACTGACCAGTGGGCCCCAGCGCCACTAATCCCTAATTAGGAATAAATTAAACCTGTTAAACCCCCCTGTCACTGACGTGTGGCCCCCACACGTCAGGTTTGACTCCAGCCAGCCGCAGTTGACCACTGACGTCATGCTGACGTCATGCTGGCGCAGTAATTATAATTTCTGAATTTAATTTAAATCAGGAAATTCCAGAATATTATTTAAACTTCAAAAATTCATAACTTTTATTCTGTAACTCCAAATTGGACAAATTATATATGAAAAATGATCAGAAAAATCCAATCTATCCATCTGTACTATTTTCATGCATGATCAAACAAGTTAAATTGATGTTTTAAGAAGAACAAGGAAAAGCACTTAAAGAGGCCATGTTTGAGTTTGAAATTTGAATCTTTGATTCAAATTTGTTCAAACCCTTCTGGTTTTAGTTGCATTAGCCCAACACACTCATATTGCCATGTTTCATGCATGCATCATATTGTTGCACATTGTTTGGTGATGCTTGTGTATCGATGTCCTCTGCGACAGGTTCTGCCTCCGAGGAGTACCGTGATTACCCTAACGAAGAACCGTATCAGTGCGTCGAACCATCAGGCAAGCAACCAACCATTTGATCATATCGATACAATCCCATGTTCTCGCTCCTGCTCTCTTTTACTGCATTAAGACAACGCGTTTCAAACTGCTGTGTGCTACGGTAGTTGAACCCATTTCCTCTACATGACCTGTCATTGCCACAGTAACTAGATGAAACCCACTAGCATGTGTAGGAGTTGATTGAGCCATGTGTATGTGTTGTTCCTACCTTGCTATGCCTGCTATGCTTAGAGTCGTGTCAGGTCTGGTTCATCTGGGTGATGGGCTAGAGTGAAATGTTAATGTCGGTAATGAGAGTGGTGTGGTGAACACGATTTGGTAAAGGTATCGATGAGAGGCCATGTAGGAGTACATGGTGGGTTGTTTCATTGAAGCCGACCTTAAGCACCGAGATCTGTATATGTGATTTAAGATACAGCTACTACCATGCATTGGGCCCTGAAATATGACCCCGCTCGACTTCTTATTCACCCTAGCTCTCTGTCCAGGAGTTGCAAGTAGTTTCTGGTGTTTGTAGCCTACTGGAGGCCGTGGACAGCGCTGACCGTAGGGGTGGGCTGTGATGCGGTAGGTACGTGGCCGGGTGTACCGAATACCCGTTAGGTATCCCAGGAACCCTGTTCACATCGTTCGGGGCCGTATGGGAAACCTCGGCCGGACTCCCTGCGGATGGAACCTGAATAGGCGATAAACCTGGACTAGAGGCTTAAGTGTTTAGGTAGGTCGTGGTCTACACCCACGTCGGCTTTCGCTTGAAGTCTGCCGAGCACATGTCGTGTGCAGACGCTAAGTGGTGGAAACATGTATGAAGAAGTACACCCCTGCAGGGTTATCATAATCTATTCGAATAGCCGCGTCCGCGGTAAAGGACTACTTGGTTGCCTATACAGTTCATAGACAAGTAAATGGAAAACTACTAAAAGCCTCAAGATAAGTGTGAGTGCCGAGGATGGCTCTTCCGTAGGAAGACGGAGGTGGATCCTCGGTAGTGTATTGAAGTGGTGAGTAGTGGACTCGTGTGCGCAAAACCATTTCAAGTTGGAGTATCGTAGGATAGTCTAGCCAAGAGTCAAAGCTGGCTTGCTGCAATAACTCCACCAACCCTTCTTGATAATATGCATGTATGTAGGATCTGATGTAAGTCTTGCTGAGTACCTTTGTACTCATGTTGCTATAATCTACATTTTTATAGAAGACGCTGCAACCCCTTCTGATGGGTTCTATGTAGACGTTGACATCAACGAGTAGGCTAAGGACCCAGGTGGTGACCCTGAGCTTGTGATGGACCACGTAGTATAGCTAGGCTTTCCAAGCCTCTTTTATTTTACTAGTTGTCTGTACTCAGACAATGTACTTCCGCTGCTGGTTTGTATGACTGTATGACTTGTATGTTGGGTCGCGAGACCCGTATCTTTGTGTATGCTATGTATGGCTCCCTGAGCCTTAAATAAAGTACTTGTGTCATAGAGTCATGTTGTGATGCTTCGTTGTAATTGCACATATCGAGCATATTGTGTGTATGATTGAAATGCTTGGTATGTGTGGGATCTGACTACCTAGTTGTTTATCTTTAGTAGCCTCTCTTACCGGGAAATGTCTCCTAGTGTTATCGCTGAGCCATGGTAGCTTGCTACTGCTCTGGAACACTTAGGCTGGCCGGCATGTGTCCTTCTTCGTTCCTGTGTCTGTCCCTTCGGGGAAATGTCACGCTATGAGTACCGGAGTCCTGTTAGCCCGCTACAGCCCGGTTTACCGGAGTCCTGCTAGCCCAGTGCTA
>NC_057809.1:160538619-160564150 GCF_018294505.1 Triticum aestivum
GGTCCAAGGCCTCATCCTAGCCCCTATGGTCCACAAGCTCCGCGAGACCGTCTGTTTCCGGATGATCATGTTGAACTTCCAGGCTATGGAGGTGACTTCTACGAGGACTACTACGGATCGGTCTGAGTTAGTGGTAGTATCACTAGTTCGCACTAGCTGTGTCTTCTATCGTCCCGCGTGACTCGTGGGATATGACCTAGTTTGTACTCTTTCCGGAGGTGTAGAAAAATAATGTATAGGAGCTTGGGATGCCTCCGATGAGATGTAATCCTCTTTTCACCGTATTAGTACTTTGTTTGGTCTTGTACTAAACCCTGTATGGTGTGTATGACGATGGAATAAAAGAAGCAGTTACTGTATCTACCATGTCATACGGATGATCATCTTGCATTCCGAGTTATTCCTTACATTATGTATCCTATGTCGGAATTTTATCATCCTGACTAAATCATTGTCTTGTTACCTAGGATGGTCAACACGCGCACTAACCCTGCTCCTCAAGAGCAGGCCGAAGGCAGTGAAGTCAGGGATGCAAATCTGCCTCATCCTCCTTCACTAGCCGAGGTTATGATGGAAGCTGAGAGAAACAAGCGGGAGACCAACCGTTTGTTGGAGCGTATTGAACAGAACACAGCACACCATCAGAGGACTAACGTGGTGTCACTCAGTGATTTTATCAAATTACATCCATCCACGTTCCACCACTCCGTCGAGCCTCTCGACGCTGATGACTGGCTTCGCAGTATCTCTCACAAACTGCGTTCTGTGCTGGTAGCGGAGGCTGACAAGGTCACCTTTGCTGCATATCATCTTGAAGGCCCCGCCAGTCTATGGTGGGAGAATTATGGAGCTATGCGCCCAGCGGGCCATGTCACTTCCTGGGCTGAGTTCAGCGAGGCTTTCCGTGAACATCACATTCCGGAGGGTCTCATGGACCGTAAACGTGAGGAATTCTGCAATTTCACCCAAGGCCGACTTTCTGTGGATGTTTATAGCAGGGAGTTTGGTAATCTCGCACGATATGCAACCGAGGAAGTTTCTACTGACGCCAAGAAGCAAGCAAGGTTCCGTAAGGGACTTAGTCCTGAGCTTCGCCGCGACCTCCGTCTGCATGAGTGCACATCTTTTCAGAAACTTGTCAATAAAGCCATCAGTGCTGAAACTGGTCAGACTGACTATGACGCAACACGCAAGCATGTCCGCGACGTGGGTTCCTCATCCGGTGCTGGTCCTCAGAAGCGCCGCGTGTGGGTACCCAACACCGCCCTGCCACCCAGGTTCACACCGAGGCCATCTTTCCAGGCGCCTCGCCCCGTTCAACAGTCTGCTCCAGCCAAGCCCTATGGGGGTCCAATCAATAATGCTCCTCCACGTACCAGTTCCGTGACTTGTTTCAAATGTGGGGAATCTGGTCACTATATGCGTGAGTGTCCCCAGACCAACCCCAATCAATCTGCTAAAGCTGTTGGCCGTGGCAAGCCGACAGGGAAAATATTCCCCGCCAAACCGGTCACCGCTTCACGTGGCCATGTCAACTCTATCTCTGCCGAAGAAGCTCAAGAGGATCCCAACGTCGTTCTCGGTATGCTTCTTGTTAATTGCCACCCGGCATCTGTTCTTTTCGATACAGGAGCCTCTCATTCTTTTATATCCGAAAATTATGCTCGTTTGCATAACGTTGCATTCTGTGACATGCCATCTACTATGGAAATTTCTACCCCTGGGTCTAGATGGCAGACCTCTAGGGTAAGTTTTGGAAATGAAATCCAAGTCGACAGACTTGTTTTTCTCGCGTCTTTGATAGCCCTTAAATCTTCAGATATTAATATCATTTTGGGTATGGACTGGATGTCAGCTCATCAAGCCAAAATTGATTGCTTCTCTAGGACTGTTCAACTCACCCATCCTTCGGGGAAGATAGTCAATGTCTTGACCCGAATAGCCAAGCGACAATTATATTCTCTTAACGCCAGCCCTTTGCCAGACCTTGAGGACATTCCGGTAGTCCGTGACTTCCCGGATGTCTTTCCAGAGGAATTGCCAGGTGTTCCACCTGACAGGGATGTTGAGTTCGTAATAGACCTCATTCCAGGAACCGTTCCGATTGCTAGAAGACCTTATAAGATGGCACCACTAGAACTAGCCGAGCTTAAGAAACAACTCGATGAATCCTTGAAAAAGGGTTTCATCCGCCCTAGTTCATCTCCGTGGGCTTGCCCCGTCCTATTCGTCAAGAAGAAGGATGGTACGGACCGGATGGTTGTAGACTACCGACCTGTCAATTTGGTCACAATCAAGAACAAATATCCACTTCCCAGGATCAACGATCTGTATGATCAGCTCGCTGGATCCTCAGTCTTCTCCAAGATGGATTTGAGGTTGGGCTACCATAAAATCAAAATCAGAAACGGGGACATTCCTAAAACGGCCTTTGTTACTCGTTATGGCCAATACGAGTACACCGTCATGTCCTTCGGTCTAACCAACGCTCCATCCACCTTTTCTCGGTTAATGAACTCAATCTTCATGGAGTATCTGGATAAATTCGTCGTAGTTTATCTCGATGATATACTCATCTACTCCAAGAACGAGGAAGAACATGCCGAACATCTAAGGCTAGTGTTGAAGAAACTTCGAGAGCATCGCCTTTATGCCAAATTTTCTAAATGTGAATTCTGGTTGTCAGAAGTGACCTATCTGGGTCATGTAATATCTGGTAAAGGTATTGCTATTAATCCTAAGCGAGTTCAAGCCGTCCTTAATTGGACTCCACCTGAATCGGTCAAGCAAGTTCGGAGTTTTCTAGGCTTAGCGAGCTATTGTCGTCGCTTTGTCGAGAACTTCTCCAAAGTTGCTAAACCTCTAACCGAACTCCTCAAGAAAGATAAAAAGTCTGAATGGACTCCACAATGTGAGCACAGCTTTCAGGAACTGAAAAGACGCCTGACCTCTGCTCCCGTACTGGTACCGCCAGACTTTTCCAAGGACTTTGTTATCTACTGCGACGCCTCGCGACAAGGACTAGGTTGCATTCTTATGCAAGATCGACACGTAATTGCTTACGCTTCACGGCAATTGCACCCACATGAGGAGAATTATCCTACTCGTGATCTAGAGCTTGCAGCCGTAGTCTATGCACTTAAGACCTGGCGACATTACCTCCTCGGTAATCGTTGCGAAATATTCACTGATCACCAAAGTCTGAAGTATATTTTCACCCAACCGGATTTGAATCTCCAGCAGAGACGTTGGGTTGAATTGATCACAGACTTCGACTTAGGAATAACTTACACCCCAGGGAAAGCCAACGTCATGGCTGATGCGCTAAGTCGTAAATCTTATTGTAACAACCTGATGTTACAACAAAGTCAACCGCTCCTCCATGAGGAATTTCGGAAGCTTAACCTTCACATTGTACCTCAAGGTTTTCTTTCCACCTTCGTAGCAAAACCTACTCTTACGGATCAAATCATCGCTGCCCAAAGGCGAGATAAGGGAATATCTAAAATCAAAGAGAACATTGCTAGCGGAGGTGCTAGTTGTTTCTCCACAAATGATCATGGTGTTGTGTACTTTGAGAACCGTCTAGTGGTTCCCAAGAACCAGCATCTACGGCAATTGATCCTTAAGGAAGCTCATGAATCTCCTCTCACCATTCATCCCGGTAGTACTAAGATGTATCAGGACCTACGCCAGAGGTTCTGGTGGACTAGGATGAAGAGAGAAATTGCTCAGTTTATTGCTAATTGCGACGTCTGTCGTCGTGTAAAAGCAGAGCACCAACGGCCTGCTGGCACCCTTCAACCCTTAGCTATTCCTGAATGGAAATGGGATAAAATTGGTATGGATTTCATTACCGGTTTTCCCAGGACCAAGAGAGGGAATAATGCTATTTTCGTCGTGGTCGATCGTCTTTCCAAAGTAGCTCATTTCTTACCTGTTCGTGAGAGTATAACCGCTAGTCAGCTAGCAGATTTGTACATCTCCCGAATAGTGTCTCTCCATGGTGTTCCTTTGGAAATTAACTCGGATCGAGGAAGTCTTTTCACCTCTCGATTTTGGGAAAGTTTCCAAAATGCTATGGGGACTCGTCTCTCCTTTAGCACCGCCTTCCACCCTCAGTCGAGTGGTCAAGTGGAACGCGTCAACCAGATTCTAGAAGACATGCTTCGAGCCTCTGTTATCTCATTCGGAATGGACTGGGAGAAGTGCCTTCCATTTGCCGAATTCGCTTACAACAACAGCTATCAATCTAGCTTGGGTAAAGCCCCTTTTGAAGTTCTCTATGGACGACGGTGTCGAACACCCCTTAACTGGTCAGAGACCGGGGAAAGACAATTCTTTGGCCCGGACATGATTCAGGAAGCAGAAGAACAAGTTCGCATCGTTCGTGAAAAGTTGAAAACAGCCCAATCTCATCAAAAGAGTCAATATGACCGAAAACATAAGGCTATGACTTTCGAGGTTGACGAGAAGGCTTATCTTCGGGTCACCCCTCTGAAGGGAACCCATCATTTCGGTATCAAAGGCAAATTGGCTCCTCGTTACATTGGACCTTTTCGCATTCTCGCCAAACGAGGAGAAGTTGCCTACCAGTTGGAACTACCTCCGCACCTCTCCAGAGTCCACGATGTCTTCCACGTTTCTCAACTCAGGCGTTGCTTCTCGGATCCTATCCGTGAAGTGGACCACGAAACGCTTGATCTCCAAGATAATCTTACATATCGAGAGTACCCCATTCGTATCCTCGATCAGGCCGAACGTACCACCCGACGCCAGAATATCAAGTTTCTCAAAGTTCAATGGTCGCACCATTCTGAAGATGAAGCAACTTGGGAAAGGGAGGATCGTCTTCGACTCGAGTATCCTGCCTTCTTCCCGGAGGAACCCAAATCTCGGGACGAGATTCTTTTGAGTGGGGGTGAGTTGTCACATCCTAGTTAGCCATGCATTAGAGTGTTGCATCATGTTTACTCTTTCATCAGAAACTTGAAATGGGGATCTGTGAAACCCTCAGAATCATTTTTGAAATGACCCAAATAAAAATTTCTCCAAAAGGGTCCAAGAAAATGCTCATGTTGCTCTCTGAAAATATTGGACAGAGATAAAAATCAAACCAATATTTTTAAGAGCTCATAGGTATTTATTTTGGGCATTTGGAATTAATGCATAATTATTTGCTTTGGAAATATATTATTTATATATATTAATATATGTCCAAATATTATGCCACTTATGAAGGAGCTCTGGAATAATATATCTAGCTCCTGCAAAAATTGGCATAAGGAAATAAAATGATTTAATATTTTTTTTAAATCAAAACAAATGTCAGAAATTAGAAAACAGAAAATAATTAACAGGAGGAGCTTACCTGGGCTCCTCCACTGTGCGGCCCAGCCAGCTGGCTGGCCCAGCCAGCAGCCGGCCCAGCCCACCTCCCTCCTCTGTCGTCTTCGTCCCGACAGAGGGAGGGGAGTGTGGCCGGCGCGCGCGCGCGCCACCGCGCCACGCCACCTCTCTCCCTGCCTGCCTGCCCTCCCCTCCTCGCCACGATGCCCTGGACGACGCCACGCCTCCCCCCTGCTCTCTCTCACTCTTTCCCCGGCTCTTCCCTCCTCTCCCTCGCTCTCTCTCTCACACGGCCGAACACCACCCTCGCCGCCGTTCGCCACAGCAGCCGTCTCCGGCCACCCCTCGCTCCCCCGACTAGCTCAGAAGCTCCGCCACGACCCCTCTTCCTCCCCACCGCTCCACGGTCCTCCGGAAGCCCTGCATCACCGCCATGTTGCCGTTCCCCTCTTCGGGCTCCGACCATCGTCACCGTCGAATTCGTCGTCTCCAGCGCGTCCCCGAGCCCGCTAACCATCCCTGCAGCTCCGCGGTGAGCCCCCGGATCGTTTCCCCCTTCTCCCCTGGTCTCTCCCGACCTCTAGGCCCTAGCCCCACCTTGGCCGAGAGCTCCACGCCGCCGGCGATGTCGCCGTTGTGGCCACGGTCACCGTAGCACCCAACCGAGCACACTATCGTGCTCCACACCTCACTAGGATCACGCAGCACACACTAACGCCTCCCCAAACCCCCTGCAACATCGATCCCGACCGCACCCGAACTCCGGCGACCGCAGCCGAGCTCGCCGCCGTCGACTCCGGCCACCCCAGGCCCAGCCACGGCCACCGTTCGACGCGCGGGAGCAAGAGCTTTCCAACGAGCCCAAGCACGGCCTCGCCCGTGCCCTGTAGCGCGATCCCGCGTCGCGCCGCCGTCTCGGACCTCGCTGGCGTCACGTCGCCGGTGGGTTTGACCCAGTTTGACCATGGCAGGGCACCCCCTGAGTCCCTGACAGGTGGGCCTAGCCCTGTAGCTAATTAGGATTAGTGCTAACCACTGTTAGTTAACCCCCTGACACTGACCAGTGGGCCCCAGCGCCACTAATCCCTAATTAGGAATAAATTAAACCTGTTAAACCCCCCTGTCACTGACGTGTGGCCCCCACACGTCAGGTTTGACTCCAGCCAGCCGGAGTTGGCCACTGACGTCATGCTGACGTCATGCTGGCGCAGTAATTATAATTTCTGAATTTAATTTAAATCAGGAAATTCCAGAATATTATTTAAACTTCAAAAATTCATAACTTTTATTCTGTAACTCCAAATTGGACAAATTATATATGAAAAATGATCAGAAAAATCCAATCTATCCATCTGTACTATTTTCATGCATGATCAAACAAGTTAAATTGATGTTTTAAGCAGAACAAGGAAAAGCACTTAAAGAGGCCATGTTTGAGTTTGAAATTTGAATCTTTGATTCAAATTTGTTCAAACCCTTCTGGTTTTAGTTGCATTAGCCCAACACACTCATATTGCCATGTTTCATGCATGCATCATATTGTTGCACATTGTTTGGTGATGCTTGTGTATCGATGTCCTTTGCGACAGGTTCTGCCTCCGAGGAGTACCGTGATTACCCTAACGAAGAACCGTATCAGTGCGTCGAACCATCAGGCAAGCAACCAACCATTTGATCATATCGATACAATCCCATGTTCTCACTCCTGCTCTCTTTTACTGCATTAAGACAACGCGTTTCAAACTGCTGTGTGCTACGGTAGTTGAACCCATTTCCTCTGCATGACCTGTCATTGCCACAGTAACTAGATGAAACCCACTAGCATGTGTAGGAGTTGATTGAGCCATGTGTATGTGTTGTTCCTACCTTGCTATGCCTGCTATGCTTAGAGTCGTGTCAGGTCTGGTTCATCTGGGTGATGGGCTAGAGTGAAATGTTAATGTCGGTAATGAGAGTGGTGTGGTGAACACGATTTGGTAAAGGTATCGATGAGAGGCCATGTAGGAGTACATGGTGGGTTGTTTCATTGAAGCCGACCTTAAGCACCGAGATCTGTATATGTGATTTAAGATACAGCTACTACCATGCATTGGGCCCTGAAATATGACCCCGCTCGACTTCTTATTCACCCTAGCTCTCTGTCCAGGAGTTGCAAGTAGTTTCTGGTGTTTGTAGCCTACTGGAGGCCGTGGACAGCGCTGACCGTAGGGGTGGGCTGTGATGCGGTAGGTACGTGGCCGGGTGTACCGAATACCCGTTAGGTATCTCGGGAACCTTGTTCACATCGTTCGGGGCCGTATGGGAAACCTCGGCCGGACTCCCTGCGGATGGAACCTGAATAGGCGATAAACCTGGACTAGAGGCTTAAGTGTTTAGGTAGGTCGTGGTCTACACCCACGTCGGCTTTCGCTTGAAGTCTGCCGAGCACATGTCGTGTGCAGACGCTAAGTGGTGGAAACATGTATGAAGAAGTACACCCCTGCAGGGTTATCATAATCTATTCGAATAGCCGCGTCCGCGGTAAAGGACTACTTGGTTGCCGATACAGTTCATAGACAAGTAAATGGAAACTACTAAAGGCCTCAAGATAAGTGTGAGTGCCGAGGATGGCTCTTCCGTAGGAAGACGGAGGTGGATCCTCGGTAGTGTATTGAAGTGGTGAATAGTGGACTCGTGTGCGCAAAACATTTCAAGTTGGGGTATCGTAGGATAGCCTAGCCAAGAGTCAAAGCTGGCTTGCTGCAATAACTCCACCAACCCTTCTTGATAATATGCATGTATGTAGGATCTGATGTAAGTCTTGCTGAGTACCTTTGTACTCATGTTGCTATAATCTACATTTTTATAGAAGACGCTGCAACCCCTTCTGATGGGTTCTATGTAGACGTTGACATCAACGAGTAGGCTAAGGACCCAGGTGGTGACCCTGAGCTTGTGATGGACCACGTAGTATAGCTAGGCTTTCCAAGCCTCTTTTATTTTACTAGTTGTCTGTACTCAGACAATGTACTTCCGCTGCTGGTTTGTATGACTGTATGACTTGTATGTTGGGTCGCGAGACCCGTATCTTTGTGTATGCTATGTATGGCTCCCTGAGCCTTAAATAAAGTACTTGTGTCATAGAGTCATGTTGTGATGCTTCGTTGTAATTGCACATATCGAGCATATTGTGTGTATGATTGAAATGCTTGGTATGTGTGGGATCTGACTACCTAGTTGTTTATCTTTAGTAGCCTCTCTTACCGGGAAATGTCTCCTAGTGTTATCGCTGAGCCATGGTAGCTTGCTACTGCTCTGGAACACTTAGGCTGGCCGGCATGTGTCCTTCTTCGTTCCTGTGTCTGTCCCTTCGGGGAAATGTCACGCTATGAGTACCGGAGTCCTGTTAGCCCGCTACAGCCCGGTTTACCGGAGTCCTGCTAGCCCAGTGCTACAGCCCGGACCCATTTGCTGATGACCGACACGTTCGGAGCTGGGTCATGGATGCCTGTCCCTGTAAGTCTGTGCCACTTTGGGTTTACGACTAGTCATGTCAGCCCGGGCTCCTTATCATATGGATGGTAGCGACACTATCATATACGTGAGCCAAAAGGCGCAAACGGTCCCGGGCAAAGGTAAGGCGACCCCCGTGGGAATACCGTGCGTGAGGCCGCAAAGTGATATGAGGTGTTACCGGCTAGATCGATGTGACATCGAGTCGGGGTCCTGACACATGCCTTATTTATTCCAGTTATTCACAACGTGATGTTCTATATGTGCAAGTATGAACTGTGCAGTTCAATTTCATCAGTACCAGTTTCAACAATACCACTATGAATGACTACATTTGGTTGTTGCATCTTGTAGTTAACACGCCTTTCCATTTTTATTTAACAATAACCAGTGTACTTAGACCAGCACAATACCAGTTTGAATGAATATGTTTTCTTGTTGTTAAATGTTAGGCCTGTTGCAGTTAACACACCTTTCCACTTGTTTTGCTTTACTAGCGTGCTTAAACCTGCACACTGAAGCTATCTTTTGGAGATTATTTTGTCTGCCATGGATAATTTTGGTTGATGTTTAGCCTATTGTGCTTAACATGCTTCTCGATGTACCTACACAGGACAATTTTGGGAACGACTGTTGTTTTCCATCGAGGTTAGTTTCATCCCATGGCTCATATCTGCTCACTGTTCAGGATATCGGTAGCTGGTACCATATAGGTCGGGGGCTGATAAGGGACTAATCGGTGAATCAGACTTTTAACTGAATATATCTGCAACCCATTTATCATTAGGTTAACTAGGGCCATATGTAATATATCTGAGGCTACATAGAAACATGCACTGTACTTAATGTCTAAATATGCAGTCCTAGGCTACATAGCAACGAGGAAGAGTGTTAAATTAATGTTCTAATGATGTCTAGATATACATAGAAGAGCAACAGCAGCAGCAACAACAACAACAACACAGCCCTATTTGGATACTCAACTTAGATAGAGGTTAGAGTTAGTTTCTAACTCATGACTAACCCTGAACTAACTCCATCCAAAGAGTTGTTTGGATGGCAGGGTTAGATAGACAATAAATGTGCTAGGAGAACTAGCTCCAATTAGCACCTCTTTGGTTGGATAGTTTTTTTGGGTGGGTTATAGATGCAACTAGCTCAAAGTAGCCCTCATGTTTAGATATACTTTAGGGCTATTTGAGCCCGAACTAGCTCAAACTAATTGTAACCCATGGATACAGCAGCAGTTAATCAACCGATAATTTGTAAGAATGCACTAAACTCCTTCCGGCCCATAATATAAGATGTTAATTCAACTAATATGTGAGTATATTGGATGTTATAAGATACCCCCTCCGTTCCTAAATATTTGTCTTTTAGAGATTTCAAATGGACTACCACATACGGATGTATATAGACATATTTTAGAGTGTAGATTCACTCATTTTGCTCCGTATGTAGTCACTTGTTGAAATCGCTAGAAAGACAAATATTTAGGAACGGAGGGAGTATTCTAAAGGAGTGTTGTACTACATCATTGTGCAATTGTTTTTTAGCTTCTAATATTAACTTGGTGCTTTTAGGTACATATGTCATTGGTAAAGATCCATGCTTCGACCCTTTCTGCGTATGTGGCAATGAGATATCGATGAACCAGCATCAAGTGAGGAAGCTGATAAAGATTGTTAGTAAAATGGGTCCAAAGATGGTAATTAAACTATTTGTTTACACTTTATCCAAGACAATAGCGAATTGTAGGATGGTAAGTAAGAACTCTGCAGCCTTCTTTTTACTGCCCATAATGAGTTGTGTCAGATGACAATGTGTGAATCTTTTTCCTGTGCAGTGGTTGCCAAAGCAGTTTACTCAAGATTACCTCTCAAACTACATGATTGGTGGGCATGCAAAGGTTAAAGTATTTCTACTAGAACACGATGATTATCTAGATGTTTTCATGAAGACCGTGAAGGATGGGTGGTCGGCCATCACAAGGGGTTGGACTAGAGTCGTGCGTGCCTTCTGCATGGAGGAGGGCACAATATGGGCATTCCGCTTCACCTTGTTCAGCAAAAGAATGTATTTCGCCCCTTTCTTTACCGTCTTTAATAGTACAAGTATACAATTGTGGTTCATCATTCTTTATTTCGTTCTTATGTAATTCTTGAACATATGTACCTATGAATCGAATAATGCATTGGTTGTTTGAACCTAATGGATATGAATAAAGTTGTAGCATACATTAAAATTCAAATTCAAATCCTGTACAATTTGAAATAGCAGCAATTAAATTACGGTGAAATTACGCCCTCTAGGTCGTTATGGCACACACGGTTGGTAAAACACAAACGTTTGCGATACACACCATAATCTGAGACGGTTCACAGAGAGGAAACGTGTGCAAGCATGCACACAGTTGCCGTTTGCAAAGCGTGTGAGATGTCAGGCAATATCACAAATGGTACGGGCAAACTAAATGTTTGTGTTAGTTGCCTTATCGTACACGATTCGCAACCATGAACTGTTTCTGATGAAGTATGCATCGTAAATGTTGCACCACAGAATAGCGTGTGCGATAGTTGTCGTGTACAACGATGTTATGATGGTCCGACGTTTCGTAATCCTGTCTGACACTCGTACGACGATTAGCTAATCTTCTTAATAGTGAACCGTTTGTGATGGGCCGCGCATCATACACGTTCTATAATAGTGAACTGTTTGTGATGGGCCGCGCATCATAAACGTAGCACCACAGAATACCGACTGTGATGGTAGTGCGAGCAGAAACGAGTAGGAGGTACTGTAGAGTCCCTATCCCCGACGGTTTCTGGGTCGTGTGGGAAGGACCCCCCCTATCGCCATCACTCACTAGGTGACGGTTCCAAATGCCGTCGCGGAAATGGGTTAAAAATCGTTTGTATAGCAGCGACGCGTACTACTGTTTGAACAGGTCTGCCGGGCACTCCATACTTTCCGGAGGGGTATCAGATGGCCATAAGGCCTTTACCATACTTTTCATGGCTTTCCAAGCCCGAGCATGTACCCAGACAGTTCCTTCAACACGTCGCCTTGAAATCCAGATACTTCTTCCTCCCTTCGACCAGTCAACAGGCCTGCGGCAACAGAGTCATGACATTCTGAATTAAGGGATTACACATGAGCACCTAGGATTGTTCTAAATAAGAGAGGAAGACATACCGAACATGCCGCCTTTCAGGCTCTCATTTTCCTTCTGAGCGGCTGACAACTTAGGCTTTAAGATCTCTATCTCCGCGAATAGGCTGCCTTTTTCCCCGTCGTGTTTACTCTTCCCGGATGCACTCGTTGCGACCTTTTTCATTTCCACCAACTCGGTGGTGACAACATTTAACTGCATCTGATTCGCTTCTAGCTCCTGGGATAGCTCGGTATTTTTCTCTTTGAGAACCTATGGGTCATAGCGATACTTAAATCGGTTTACTTCATTGCTTCAAGTCTCGGGGGCTACTGGCACATGACTATCAAAAATTACGTAAACCTTTACCTATATATCCTTCGAGAACAGCTGAATGACTCTGGCAAGTCCGTCTCGAGCGGCCCAGAGATATGCATGCACCAAACTGAGTGTGGTAAACTCTTGTTCAGAAAAGGCCGGAACCCGCATAGCCTCCTTTAATCAACGGTGATTCATCATGCTCTCCACTTCGGAATTCGTGACTGATATAGCATCTGAATCCTCTTGAGGAGGTGGAACTAGCGTTGCATCAGCTCTCGTCCTAGTTGGCGAGACCGCCGCCGGATTGGAGGACATTCGGCTAGCTGGGCATTTTCCCACCGTCTGTCGCGTACTCCTCCTGACATCAAGTATGAAAGGAGACTTTTAACAATCCAGACTCACGCTTAGGCGAGCCTTAAACAAGTTTACCTCTTGAAAGACTGGGAGGCCTCCATGGCACTCCCGAACCCTTTTTGTTTTGAACGACGGCCTTGCGTGGGGGCCTTCCTTGAGGAGATACGGTCCCTAGAGCACCAATCCTATTAAAATCTGGGTCAGTACAACTGAGGGAGTCCTGGATTAGGGGGTCTCCGAACAGCCGGACTATATCCTTTGGCCAGACTGTTGGACTATGAAGATATAAGATTGAAGACTTTGTCTCGTGTCCGGATAGGACTCTACTTGGCGTGGAAGGCAAGCTAGGCAGTACGGATATGTATATCTCCTCCTTTGTAACCGACCTTGTGTAACCTAGCCCCCTCTGGTGTCTATATAAACCGGAGGGTTTTAGTCCGTAGGACAACATACAATCATACCATAGGCTAGCTTCTAGGGTTTAGCCTCTCCGATCTCGTGGTAGATCAACTCTTGTAATACTCATATCAGCAAGAATAAATCAAGCAGGACGTAGGGTTTTACCTCCATCAAGAGGTCCCGAACCTGGGTAAAACATCGTGTCCCCTACCTCTTGTTACCATCCACCTTAGACGCACAGTTCGGGACCCCCTACCCGAGATCCGCCGGTTTTGACACTGACATTGGTGCTTTCATTGAGTTCCTCTGTGTCGTCGCCATTAGGCTTGATGGCTCCTATGATCATCAATAGCGACGCAGTCCAGGGTGAGACTTTTCTCCCTGGACAAATCTTTGTGTTCGGAGGCTTCACACTGCGGGCCAACTCGCTTGTCCATCTGGAGCATATCGAAAGCTACGCCCCTAGCCACCAGGTCAGGTTTGGAAGCTTAAACTACAAGGCCGATATCTGCGGAGACTTGATCTTCGACGGATTCGAGCCCCTGCCTTGTGCGCCACGCGTTCACGATGAGTACGATTTAGCTCTACCATCGGACCGTATTCAGGAGATCGCACCGGTAGCCGCTTCGACCCTCAATTCGGAACCAGTTTCTCCATCCCTGGATGGGTGGATAGACCCCGTCACGGAGGCCGTACCCTCTGCAGCGATCGAGCCGAATATCGACTTTACCCTTCACGAGAGCCGTGCTGCCAAATTGCCGGATCCTTCTCCGGCCACGGACTCCGAACCGCCTGCGCCCGTTCCTGTCGAATCCGATTGGGCACCGGTCATGGAGTTTACCTCCGCGGATATTTTTCAGCACTCGCCCTTTGGCGACATACTGAACTCATTAAAGTCTTCTCCTTGTCAGGAGAGGCCTGGCCGAACTACGTCCAGCAGGATTGGGATGCGGATGACAAGGAAATTCGCCGCCCACCCACCACCCACTTAGTAGCCACTGTCGATGACTTAACCGACATGCTCGACTTCGACTCCGAAGACATCGCCGGTATGGACGACGATGCGGGAGGTGAAGAGGAACCACTGCCCACAGGGCACTGGACGCCCATTTCATCACATGACGTATACATGGTGGACACACCCAAAGAAAATAATGACGAGGAACAGAAGGACGCAGCGAAGGGAGGTTCCCTCGAGCAGCAGTCAAAGCGGCGGTGTAAACACCGCTCCAAATCCCGCCTCGGCAGAAATAACGATCACATAGACCCAGCGTTAGAGCAGGGTGAACCATTGCCCGACCACGGCAACACGGAAAATCAAGCCGAACAACCCAACCACGTCGAAGATAACAGTCCGGATGACATCACACCGGACAGGCACCAGGAGCAACATAATTCCCACCAAAGGCTTGTTGCCACGGTGAGGAGTCTGAAAAAACAGAAGCAAAGGCTCAAGGCTGCACAAGACACACTCAAAATCAAATGGAGTGAAGTACTCAACACAGCAGCGAAGTACGGCAGTAATCGCCACACCAAGAGCTATCCGAAGCGAAAGTTGCTACCTGAATTCGATGAGGACGCCTTAGATCCTCCACAATTAAAAAATAAAACGGCCATCCGATCGGATAGACGACCTCATAGCCAACATAAAGCGGCAATCGATGCCGCACATAAACAAGTACGCGATCCATGTAAGGGCTCACATCAAAAGGACGGCACAACCAGATCCATATATGGACCGCGCAGGCGCGCTCCAACATACAATGTGACACAACAAACATCCGAATACCATGGTACACCCAAATACAGGGGTGCCTCACACCCTCTATGTTTCACCGATGAGCTGCTGGATCATGAATTTCCAGAGGGATTCAAACCCATAAACATAGAGGCGTATGATGGAACAACAGACCCTGGGGTCTGGATTGAGGATTACATCCTCCATATCCATATGGCTCGAGGAGATGATCTCCACGCCATCAAGTACTTACCCCTCAAGCTCAAAGGGCCAGCTCGACACTGACTTAAAAGCCTCCCCGAAAACTCCATCGGAAGCTGGGAAGAGCTCGAAGACGCCTTTCGAGCAAATTTTCAAGGGACGTATGTCCGACCACGGAATGTAGACAATTTAAGTCATATAACTCAATAGCCCGGTGAGTCAGCCCGAAAGCTTTGGAATATGTTCCTCACTAAAAAGAACCAAATAGTTGACTGTCCGGACGCCGAAGCCTTAGCAGCTTTTAAACATAGCGTCCGAGACGAATGGCTTGCCAGACACCTCGATCAAGAAAAGCCGAGAACAATGGTAGCATTAACAAGCCTCATGACCCGTTTTTGTGCGGGCGAGGTTAGCTGGTTAGCCAGATGCAGCACCAGCGAACCAAGTACATATGAAGCCAGGGATGGAAACGGGAAATCATGATGCAGCAAGAACAAGCGCCGAAATAAGGAAGACAGCCCGAAGAGCACGGCGGTAAAAGCCGGATTTAGAAGCTCTCGGCCAGGCTAGCAGAAGCCGCCCTCCAAAGGCAACAGAGACAAACTGTCCAGCCTAAACAAACTTATGGATCAAATATGTCAGATCCATAGCACCCCGAATAAACCTGCAAATCACACCCACAGAGAATGTTGGGTCTTCAAACAGTCTGGCAAGCTCAACGCCGAACACAAGGGGCAGGATACACCAAGTGAAGACGAGGATGAGCCTCGCAATCAAAGCACAGGGGAACAGAAGAAATTCCCACCATAAGTCAAAACAGTCAACGTGTTGCACATGATAAAAGGGAGAAACAAAGCAGCACCCTTAGAGGAACATGCCCCAGGGCCTATCACCGCGGAGCTCCGCCACTGGCCGTCCCAACCGATCACCTTCGACCATCGGGATTACTCGGCAAGTAGCCAGTGTGCAGGATGGGCTGCCTTGGTATTAGATCCAATAATTGATGGATACCACTTCACCCGAGTCGTGATGGACGGCGGCAGCAGTTTAAATCTGATATATCAGGACACAGTCCGCAAAATGGGGATAGACCCAACAAAATTTTTCTGCAACAATACTACCTTTAAAGGAGTAACGTCATGCCCGGAGGCTCATTGCAGGGGCTCCCTGCTACTAGAGGTTATATCCGGCTCCCCCAACAACTTCCGCGGCGAAAATTTAACCTTCCATGTCGCTCCGTTCCAAAGTGGATATCAAGCACTACTCGAACGCGAAGCTTTCGCTCGCTTTAACGCCATATCGCACTATGCTTCCCTCAAGCTCAAGATTCCAGGTCCATGTGGCATCATTACAGTAAATGGAAATATTAAGCGCTCCTTGAGCGCCGAAGATGGTACGGCCGCCTTGGCCGCCGCACACTAAACAGCCTCACCAATTCAAGCATTTGATAGGTCATTAAGACCACAGACACGGCTAGACGAGTCCGGCTCAGCTATATGTAATAAATACGGGTTTGATGGCTATACCCCTATTACAATACAAGGGGCTCAATGCGCGTGCAAAAGTGGCAATAAGGCTCACCTTCACTCATTTTCAACTGTATATTGTTTATTTAGTATACCTTAACTTTTGCACGACAACTTTTCAATTAAGTTCCTCTCTTTTCCAGATGACCATCGTGCTACACCCATCCAGAATATGGCACAACGGAGACACAGGTGCATATGTGCAGCACGGACCCGTTCCAAGGATTCTTTGTAGATTAAGACCCTGCGTAAACCTTTTTTACTGTCTCTTGTTGATTTACATCCCTCGGATTCTTAGTACAACCGAGAAGGATGCTGACGTCTTGGCATGTGTCCACGCCAGAATACTGCATGTACCTGGACACCAGGGGCTTATTACAAAGGGTAATGTTTAGACCCGGTTTACACCATAAAGACCGAATACCTTAGGGAGTGTTCGGTGTCGCGAGTTTGGCCTTATATGCATCAGCTATGAATCATGTCTTTGGTCAAATGTTGGGTTTGCCCGGCTCCTGTGTTTTGCTGCCTTACGTTCCGCTCTATCGGCTAAGGCGGCACTAGGAGAACTACTGCGATTGTGCCCTAGTTCATCCGGACGAGCACCTCAATAGAGAAAGCCGAAAACTGACTGTCGTGATATAGCATGAGACCGGTCAACCACTCGATGACCTATCGGAATCTTCGGGATTCCTCCACATTAACGAAGGGTCGTTTCCCGGCCAGACATGTACGCACCCCAAATCCAGGCGAGTGCGGAGCCACCAGGGGCTATATAGTAGCCCCACTGTCAAACTCCTATGGCTAAGTGAAAGTGTTAAAGCATTATAGTCCGGTTGCCTAGTTCGATGCGCTATCACCTCCTTACTGGGACCAAGACATTGGATTAAGTGTGAATACACGTCTTCTATGAACACCCCCGCATTGTATGCGTGGGGGCTGAAGCCGACGACTACAATCTTTCATGTTATATACATATATACATAAACGGCCGCACATGAGGCATCACAATACTTTCAGGAAAAAGTATAAACACGGCCTTTATAAATTTAATAAAACATTGTTTTTACAATGGGAATACATGTCACTCAAACATAATATTCTTCGAGCACTGGGCCTCTATCAAACGAGCACCCTCAAGAACTTCTTCAAAATAGTACTTGGTAGCCACTCGGCCTATGGCCGAACCCTGCACCGCGATAGTGGTAGCATCCATCTCCGCCCAGTATGCTTTGACACGGGCAAGGGCCATCCGCGAGCCTTCTATGCACGCCGACCTCCTCATCGCATTGATGCGCGGCACCGCACCAAGGAACTGCTGCACCAGGCTAAAATAACTGTTCGGCTTTGGCCTCTCCGGCCACAGCTGATCCACAACAGACCTCATGGCGAGTCCAGACAACCTATTGAGTTCGGCCCATTCGGCTAGCTGATCGGTCAATGGAAGCGGACGCTCTGGAACGTTAAACTGCGACCAGGACAACTTGTCCACTTCACGATCTGTTTGATCTCGGAAGTATCCGGCTGCATCGACAGCGCTCGCCGCCAAGTCCAGATATGCGTCTGCCGAACTCCATAGCCGATCCAGAGGGGCATACCGCGGATCTCTGAACTTCCTCCACAGCAAAAAGGGCTTCCTAGCCACAATGTCACACGCTTCACGCAGCTCCTCCTTCTTCGCTCTCATGGCAGAACGGGTGTCTTTGGTCGCCATCGTGGCCTTTTCAAGTTCCGTCGCCTTCGCTCGGTTTTCTTCCTCGAGGAACTAGCAACGGTCGGCAGTGTCTTTCAACTTTACAGCCATCTTGGACATATTCTCTTTGCTCTCGCAAAGCGCGGCCTTCTCGACTCTTAACTCTTCGGCTGCCTTCAAAGCAGCCGCATTACTACTATTTGCTTGTTCTTTGGCCCGGGCAAGTTCCTCCCGAAGGGTCTCCACGGTGGCAGCTCCATCTGCAGTCACAACATATTAAAGATATTGGCATCACACTGCTCTTACTATGTGACATTCACCAGAAAATATCACTTACCCTGTGCCTCGTCAAGCCGCTTGTTAACAAGCTCGATGTCGGCATCCGCCGCATCCAGTTGCCGCTTTAGTTCGGCAAACTCATGAGTTCGGCTAGCCACCGGAGCCTCCACTACCTGCACATAAAGGCGGTATGGTTATTACCTGGGACTACGATCCTTTGTTTGTCGCCATTCTCGGTGACAACCAGAGTCTCAGGGGCTACTATCTACACAGGGCACACCTAAAAATGTGTGATACTATCACAAAGGTATATCATTTTACGTACCTCAAAGCCCGTTAGTAGACTCATAAAGGCGTCATGCAACCCGCTTTCGGAGGACGAAATCCTTTCCATCACCGTACCCATCAACGTACGGTGTTCTTACGAGATGGTCGCTTGGTTCAGCAGATCCCTCAGTGCGTCCGACCGCATACCAGACGGTGTCGGACTCTTTTGTTTGCCCTCTTCAAGAGACGGATGCTGGAGACTTCGGGTGACTATAGGATTATCTTCTGGCCTCACCGGATCCGGAGAGGCCCTCCGTGACGACACTTCAAGGTCGCCCGCTTCTTGAGCGGAGGAGTCCGGGGGAGGCGTTTCGCTCTCCATCATCTCCGGAAGAAGGTCCCCTGAAGACGAGCTCTGTTGAGAAGGGCTAAGATCCGAACTGCAAGATAAATGCTTCGATTATTTTCCTCGGAAGTAAGGTAGAATATATCTAATATTAAGTAGATTTTGATCACTTACGACTCGTTAGAGGGCTGATCCCCGCACGGGCTTTGTGCGGCAAGAGCACCTTCCAGGGCAGGACCCTCTGCTAGAGACTTCTTCTCCCGTTTGGAAGCCTGGGCTTCCGCATCTTCAGAGGAAGTCCTCTTCCTTCCCCGGAGCGAGAGAAGGTCATAGTCTTCCCCTTGGTTATCCTCCCTCACGGAGGCGCTCGTTCCCTCGGTTGGAATTGGTAGCGATGGGGGCCCGCTTTCACCCTCATTATTCCCCCCTTTGTCTTCCTTTGAGGGCTCCGGGCAAGGTGCTAGCTCGAGCATCTTTTCCAGTACCGGATTGTCCAAACCCTCAGGAAGGTGGGCCAAACACCGAATCATCTTCGCCTTTGTTAGCCAGTCCTGGTCAGAGAGTGATTTCTCAGAATGACGTCATGATAAACAAAAGATGGTGTGTTCGGCTAGAGGATTACTTACTTGATCGGCAGTGCGGTTGCTGCTTAGGCCCACATCCTCGGTAGTATCCGGACACTTTGTTTGGAGTCCGAAGAATGATTTGTACATATCCTCGTGCGTCAGGCCGAGGAAATTCTGAATAGCGCGCGGTCCTTCTGGGTTGAATTCCCACAAACAGAGGGGCCGGCGTTTGCAAGGCTGGACTTGACGAACCAGCATGACTTGCACTACCATAACCAAATTAAAATCTCCCTCGAAGAGATCTCGGATGCGGCTCTGCAGTATGGGCACATCCTTGGCTGGACCCCAGCTCAGCCCCCTGCTGATCCATGACATCAGTTGTGGTGGAGGGCCCGAGCGAAAGGCGGGGGAAGCTACCCACTTGGCACTTCTGGGAGCAGTGATGTAGAACCACTCCCGTTGCCATAATCCGGACACCTCTAGAAAGGAACCTTTTGGCCACGGAGCTCCAGCAATCTTGCTTACTAATGCACCCCCGCACACTGCATACTGCCCCTCGACCGTCTTCGGCTTCACATCAAAGGTCTTGAGCCACAGGCCGAAGTGAGGGGTAATGCGGAGGAAGGCCTCACATACGACAATAAATGCCGAGATGTGGATAAAGGAATCCAGGGCTAGATCGTGGAAATCAAGCCCGTAATAGAACATCAAACCCCTTACGAAGGGATCCAGAGTAAGGCCTAGTCCTCGGAGGAAGTGGGAGATGAACACGACGTCTTCATGGGATTCAGGAGTAGGGACAACCTGCCCTCGGGCGGGCAGCCGCTGTGAGACTTCGGCGGTCAGGTATCTTGCCTCCCTCAACTTCTTGATATCCTCTTCCGTAACGGAGGAGGGCATCACTACAAAAAAATACACTTCCGTGATGATACGTGTTTGTCACAGTAGGTTGCTTTTTTTATCATGCATGTACATCCATGACAAATTTATGACAGAATCAATATAGTCATACCTGTGCTATCATAGAAGTGTTCCATGACATTACCAAAATTATCATCACGGAAGTGTCCACTTCCATGACGATAAATCGCGCGTCGCAGAAGTGCTTTCGTCAAGGGTGATCGACACGTGGCATCCACCGTAACGGAACGCCGTTAAGCTATCGGGTCGAGTTTTGGATCCGATAACCCGTTAACAGCCCCGACCAATGGGGATTTTCCACGTGTAAAATCATCATTGGCTGGAGGAAACACGTGTTGCCTCATCATTGGGACAGATGTCAACCACTCATTGGACAAAAGGCGCCTATGATACGTCGACACGTGGCACGGCCCAACAGAGGCCCATTCCTGTGAAAAGGCCGGCCCGTTTGACTTGGTCAAAATGTGGTGGGTCGGCCCATGGAAAGCCTGTTAACGGCCTGTTCGCATATAGCCCATTTACAGCTCGCTAACCCAAGGCCCGTTACGCCCTATCCGAATTAGGCCCAGTAGCGTCATCTGGGCCATCCAATATGATTCTAGCCTGTTTTCACTTCTGGCCCATGTATGGCCCATGACGTCTTTCGACCCATATGAGGCCCTATGTAACTCTTGGCCTATTAACGGCCCGTGGTGAAACTGGCCCGTAATGAACAAGGTATCACTTTACACCCATTAACGGCCCGTGGTGAAACTGGCCCGTAATGAACAGTGTATCACTTTATACCCATTAACGACCTGTTATTTCGTTGGGCCGTTTCCAGCCCATGTTATCTTTTGGCCTTCTCAGAGCCCATTTATTCTTGGGCTCATTTCTAGCATTCGTTTACTTACGGCCCGTTACTGTCATTTTCTGCTTGTGGGCCAAATTTAGCCCGTGGTTACAGTCGGCCTGTTTGTGGTCCGTTAATACGTTGGGCCGTTTTCATAGCGTCATCAAATACGACCTATTAACGATGGCCCATTACGGTCGGCCCATGAACGGGCGATTCCAACTCTAGCCCGTTTACGGCCATAATGTGGCCTGTTATTGGCCCATGTTTGGCCAATCGATCATACGGCCCGTATAAGGCCCATTGATGATACGGCCTGTAGAAGGCCCATTGTTTCTACGGCCCGTAGAAGGCCTACTGTTTCTATGGCCCATAGAAGGCCCACTGTTTCTATGGCCCGTAGGAGGCCCAGTGTCACTACAGTAAATATTAGCCCATGGTTATTGTGGCCTAGTTTTAAAAAATAGGTTATTGCAGCCACTAGTTAACCGCAGAAAAAGAACTGCAATGACTACAAGCAAACAAATAAACAAGACAACAAGGAAATAAATAAGCAAGCAACTAATGCTAGGCTATCACGGCTATTACACATATTACATCCACTGGGCATCAAAGTTCGCCACTAGTGCAAATATAGGGAACAAAGCAGCATATCATATACACTGGCCGTCAAAATTGGCCACTAGTGCAAATAAACGTGGCAGCAAAACAAGAGCATAACTGAAACAACTTCAGAAGAGCTCAAGAAATGTTATCCTGGGTATCCACCATGCTGGTAATAAGCTTAGCAAGCTAATTAGCTTTGTCCTGTTTGGCGCTAAAATCCTCCAACGCTTGCTGTTGCACCAGAAAGTATGCATCTGAATGCTCTAGGGACTTCCGCAGTCCTTTTGCTTCTTGTCGCAACACAGCTAATCGATGTCTTTCAGCTTGTAGTTGAGACTCAAGAAACCGAACTGATTCAGACAGTGAGTTTGAATAGCTTGTGCAAGCGGTAGTGGCCAGTAACTCCAACACTAAACCAAGACAGGATGTGTCACTATCCTGAACCTTATCTGCATTACTTCCTTTACCGTTGCATAATAAGGCACTCTTCCCTAATATTCTGTCAGCATTCTAAAAGAAGAAACAAGCAGACACATAACAAGTTTAGCATGTACTAGTATATGAAACTCATTTCGGTGAACCAGTTCATTAGTAAGGTGGACAGGATTAAACTACCAAGTCTTCTATTGCCAAGTACTGGTACATAATAAAAGCATCAAACAAACATATATCTATGTCCTATGGTAGCAATGGAATCTTAAATTAGAACAGTTGTTCTTCAGGTTTAGGCACTTGTTCTACATGAACAGAGTACAGTAAGACGCAAGCATATAATACTTAAAAATAGAAAATGAGCTCATAGACCTTACCAAATTCTTGGTTCGGGACCAGTACAGAACAAGGCGTTCCCAGTCATCATCCAGTAAATGTGTCTCGGGAGAACATAAGGGAATTTGATGAGTTTCTTTGCCGGTGAAGTACGTTTTCTTCAGGTAATTCCGATACTGCCACCAAGCATTCTTGAAGATAGCAGAGGTATTAGCACAGGTTACCTCATCCTGAGTTTCCAAATCGGTCCTTCTCTATTGAGAAAAATGGGAAATTTTGCTATATTATAACCATCATGGAGGTAGGATGTATGGGACGAAGCAAAGTAATTGCCATGAATAACATTACTTACACATAACTCCTGGACAAACACCTGCAACTGGCATTTTCCTTCATCTTCAGTATAATATTTCCAAGATGGGAAGATACGCACATACGATTTAACAACATCAAATGTTATAGATGCTAAACTACGACTAGCTGGTTGTGCTTCCTCCACATGAATAGGTGTACTAACTGGTGGAATTGAGGTTCGCCGTGATAGTACTGGCCCTATGGGCACTGGAGCTGCCTTACTAACTGCTCTTGTTTGGGAGCTCTATGGTGGAGATGGTGCTGTGTCAACAGGAACTGGGTTACTATCGGCTGGGGTTGGGGTTAGATTGGGTGAAGTTGGTTCTCTGTCCATCATAGTAGGGGTACAATCTGCGAGAGTTTGGGTTATGTGTGGTAGGGTTGGTTCTTGTGCATGTACAACCAGGCTGCTATCTCCACCAAGAGGTAGCACTGTTTTATTTGAAGACCGTATTTTTACTCCGCTAGATACTGGCATCACCCGCTCCAATTCAAATGGCTGATAAACAGGAAAGATAGTTGAATGTACAGACATTGTATGAGAGACAGATGCAATAGATAGTGTGGAAAAAAGAGGGCATGAAATAGTTGACATGTATATTGTTTAACTAAAACGAATAGCATGACATAATTTCACATATATGATGTCTATCTAAACTGGATAGCATAGCATAACATAATTCAAAGATATGATGAATAACTAAACAGGATCGCATGAGATAATTCACCTACATGTTATCTAAGTAATCAGGATCACATCATTTAATTCACATATGTGATTTATATGCTAAACAGAGGGCATTTGATATGATGTCTGAACTAAGAACATAGTGTTGAATATTGGGTATATGATGTCTAAACTATGCAATGCAAGACACCGTATGCATGATATGAGCAGTATAACCGTGCCAAGTTAGAGCATACACCTCAGTGGGGGAATAGGACTGGTCATCTGTCTCTGAATCCATCTCCGAGGAGTTATCGGGACCCAACAAGAGATCTGCTTCGACAGGTAGCACTGTCTGCTCTGAAGGCCTTGTTTTCACTCCAGATTTTTCCATCTCCCACCCAAATGGCTGATTCACAGGAAGAGTAGTTTAATGTACAAACATTGTCGACAAATGGAAATGTAATGAAGAAAAGGATGGGAAAGATATCATTCAAATATATGATGCCTGGTTAAACAGGATGGCATTGCACATTTCACATATATTATGGCTGGCTAAAAGACATGAGACTGCATAATTCCCATATATGATATAGAAACTAAATAGGTGGCATTACAGAACATGTCTAAACTAAGAAGATGACATATATGATGTCAAAAGTAGGCACTGCAAGGCAACATATGCATGATATGACTAACAACATCATGCCAAGGTAGAGCAAACACCTTGGGGGGTAAATAGGAGTGGTCAGTAGCGTCCGAATCCGCCTCAGAACAGATATCTTCCTCTGGATTACAATCTGGAGAGGGGTGGGGAGGGTTTGCCATTGAACCCACCATGGAGCGATGTCTTCATGACATTGTATTGCCGCACAAAACTCTTCTCTTTTTCTCTACATGTTCAGCATGACTGTGTACAATATCTGACATGCATACGAAAAAAATATGGTGAGATTATGTAAGGAGAGCATGCAGAAATTTAGAGTGATGGTAACAACCAGTGGATCGATGGTTTTCCGTTGAACCAAAATAGCCCTAATGGATCGACGTGAATATATAGTAATAAGTGGTGCAACAAGTGTACAACCTCTTTGCCGTAGCCGTATCGACCTCAGCATCATTGGGTTGGTCGCCGAAGCAGTTGAGGCAGAGGTGGTTGTCGGAGGTGTGGAGGAAGATCTGAGGAATCTGTAGACGGCGTCCAGGGCACTGCTCTGTTGTGATGGATCGTTCTGTCGTTGGAGCAGCTCCGGTGAGCCGTAAGACGTCAAGGCTAAAGCAGCACAAGACAGACATCGTCAATCTCAAGTGGGATTCTAATAGCATCTCCAATAGATGATGTAAAATGGATGTAAAACTAACATGACCAAAAACCACCTGACTACAACAGATGAGGTAAAAACTGTTGACTCTGAACTTAACTGTCGAAACTGAAATTTACTGTGGAATCTGAATGCTACTGTCGAAACTGAACGCAATGGTAGCAGAGAGGCACTTGACATGTAGTTTAGGGAGGGCCTGCGGTTCATCTTCAACCTGCACCCCCCTGAGCCGCCAGCCACCACCGGCCGAACCACCGGCCCCAGCGCCGCCTCGCCGCCCTGAAACAACTCGCCACCGCTGCCCTGGCCAGCCCTCTAGCCCCCCTGCCCCCACCCTGAACCCTAAGATAGATAGTGGGGTACCTCTCCGGCGAGCCCCCAT